>NC_000083.6:67601987-67619487 GCF_000001635.26 Mus musculus
ATTGAATTTTGATTAAATATCAAATTGAACAAACAAACAAACAAAAGCTCACAGACCCAGAAGGCCCACTCAATTTCAAACATGTTTTCTTTGGGACCTCTGATGGTTTTCTAACTAATTTTCGCCTTGTAGGTGGAAGAGAAAATACTGGGCAACATATAAAAGGGAAGCTATGGAAAAGATGGAGGGGTAAGGATAAGCTCTCTGGGGAACAGGGGGTGGGGCAAAGCTGATGCAGGAGGCTAAGGGTCAGGCAAAGAGGGGATAGATCAGGGAAGCAGGACCTTTGCCCTCACTCCCCAAAGAAACCTTCCCGTGGTGGGCGATGAGCCAGAGACAGAAACTGGGCATCAGGAATGAAAATATTTCAGAAGCCCACATCAGAACTCTCTCATGGTTTGTGTTACCAGGATGTCTGGTTTACAGGCTTAAGACAAAAGAACAAACAAATACACAAACAGAAACACAGTGACACGAACAGAAACTACAGACACCTGTGAAGGTCTTCAACTCTCCAGCTGGCTCATCCCACTAGGCCTGACCTTCCCAGAACCCCCTGGGGCAGGTCAGTGGCTTGCTGTCATCAACCCTGGCGGAGGGTACTTCAAAGCAGCTGATGCCAAGCCCTCAGCTAAAGAAGATACTGTAGCTCCCATCAGATCCTGATTTGATACAAACACTTCATCAGCACAGCCAGTAAAATCAATAGCCTTTGGCCTCTGAAGGCTTCAATGAGCCCCACTAGCCCTGCCAACAGAACGGTTGATTATTCCCCAGCCTTTGATAGCTACTTGGCCACCACCCCAAACTGTCTGCTTGGCATCCTCTCCTGATATCAACCAGAAATACTAGACAAAGCCCATGAATGTCCAAGCAGGGAGGGACCTGCACTTTGGGTCTGGTTAATTAGATGATTTACGTAACCTAAATGCACAGCCTGAAATTTGCCCACAGCTCCAAAGCCGTAAGCAGTGGATTGCTTATGACAAGAAGTAGCCTTCTAGCCTTCTGTAGTCTCTAGCTTTGTGTTTGGTTTTTGGTTTCAGTTTTGTTTTTAAAGTGGGAGAGGATGCATGTGCACTTTGCTCCCAAGGGAAAGTGCACCTGGAGGGTAGGCAGACTCGAGCATCACCAGCAGGTACAGGCGCCACACTCCTCCATGGCACAGATGGTCCACCTGGCCCTTCCGTGAGTTTGCAGCTATACCGAGGAAGGACTCAGAGTCAGAGGAGGTGAATGGATACAGCAGTGGCTGTCCTTGTCCCCTCGGGCCCAGCTGAGCCTGGTTGGTTGTAGAATAAAACTAAGCGAGAGATGATACTCCCTGCTTAATGAACTCCTTGAAGCTCTTCTACAAATAACAGCTCTGTTTGGCACGAGTCTGGGAATCCGGTCCGGAAACAGCTTTCTATTTTCTTTTGGAGTTTGCGCATTACTTAGAAACCTGGGAGCTGAGAACATTGGAGCAGGCCTGTGCTTTGTGAACAAGCTGGACACTACCAGGCTGGGGGTGTTCACTGTAGGTCTCTATAGTTTGCAGGCAGTAGGAGGCAGGAGATGAGCAGAGGCCATTCTACCAGCAGCCTCTCGGGCTTGAGGGGAAATGGGTAGAGAAAGGGAAAGGAGAGGGAGGGAGAGAGGGAGGGAGGGAGAGAGGGAGGGAGGGAGGGGAGAAGAAGGAAGAGGGAAGGGGAAAGAGAAGAAGAGGGGGAGGGGGAAGGGAGGAGGAGAGGGAGAGAGGGGAGAGGGAGAGAGAGAGAGAGAGAGAGAGAGAGAGAGAGAGAGAGAGAGTATTTGTAGGTGTTCTTAAATCCACTTCTTATTAAAGGCCAGCTGAGGGTTATATTCACCCCTGGGAGGACCAAGATGAAGGCTACCTTTCTCCATTTAAGGATGCCATAATTTAGAGAGCAGCTTTCCAGCGTGTTCCAGCACTCAGCTGTCTCATCAGGGAGTCCTTTAGATTAACAAATGTGAACATTCGAACATCACCGGAGGGATTATTACATCGTGTTAAATATTTCATTTATCTGACATCACCCTACTGACTCACTGCTATAATTTATTAAACTGGCCTTGCATAGAAACGATTTGGTAGTTTCTCCAGGGTGGGGCTCCCCTTTCAAGGTCCTTTCCCACCCTCTCTGAAAATGAACATTTTCTTTGCCGTTTCCATAACATGTGTGGGAGGGGGTGTCCTGGCAGTGGACAGGCTGAGCTGTAGGGCAGCTTGTGTGCGTGTCCTCACCAGCAAGGGTGGACATGTCAACACCACGGTTACAGCATGTGGTGTGTTAGGATGTGGTGGGGCTTTAAGGAGATAGAGTCTAGTGGGAAGTTATAGAGGGCGTGACACCTCAGGGGACTATGGGACACTCCACCCCTTCCCTTCTTGCCCTGATCCTTGTCTTGGCTCTCAAGGTTAGATACTGGTGCCACTATATACACCAACCGTGGTATCAACTTACTGCTAAAGCCCTAAAGACTAGGACTGCTTGGTAATGAACTAGAACCGTCAGAAGCGTGAGCTAAATTAACCCCTTTTCTCCTCGAATGCTGATTCTTCACATTGTGCTGACAGCTGATAACAAAAGATGAATGGGGAAGAGATGTAAGGGCTATAGGGATTCAGGCCAGCTGGTCTCAAGCCAGAGGTTAGAGGTCAGAGATCAAGGTCAGTCCGGGAGGGTGAATCCAGGCTCAGAAACTGGGACTCCACAGCTGAGTTGCCAAGTTTGTGGTACCCTTTTGAGTTTTGATGACCCTGGGAATGCTCTAGAAGCTGACTCAGAAACAAGAACCTTCTAAGCATCTCTCCCTCCTCTTCCTCCTTGCAGGCAGAGAGGGACTGGCCATGGAATCCCTTTCTGTCTCTTGCTGGATAAAAGTGTTTTTCCTAGGACATGTAATTGCCTTCAACTAACTTTCTCCTCAAGGTTCTCATCACACAACCTGTGGGAAAGTAGCCACTGTCTGGAAGACAGAAGCTGAGGGTCCTTGCCACACCCATACAGCCTTTTTCTCTGTTCTTCTGAAGGGAACTCTTGAAGGCAGGCTTGACCTGTATAAAAATTCTCTTTGATTTTGGATGAATTTCACCATGCTACCTCCCTTAATCCCTTTGTCTCAATCTATTGTCTGTTTTCGGGGTTCACCTATAATCTCCTAAAATTCGTTTTCTTCTCCTTGAAATGGTCCACACTTCCTAATTTCTCACTCTTCTATGAAGATAATTATACAAGTTAATGGGTCTCGGGATTTGGGGAACTCACCATCCTACCATGGTCTTTTCTCTTGTGGATCTGCCTATCATCCGCTCATCTCAGCAAACCTCCAAGGGATAGAGGAGAAAGTTCATAGACCAGACACAGGCAGTGGGCATGGAAGAAAACAGCACTGGAAGGCATCGATGCCTGAGGCTGGAGTAGGCAAGGGTATTGGAGACTCATCATTAGGGGTCATCAACAAGAATGGTCCTAGAGAAGGTCTGTGTATGAGGGTGGTCCTGAGAAAGTGTCTGGATACAGGAAAGTCTCAGGGAGGATTTGATTCATTCAGTACCTGAATACTTTACCCTCTCACTGACCTGGATGATATATTAGTTATTTTCCCTCACTGTTGTGACAAAGGCGACTTAGGAAAGGAAGAATTTTGAGAAAATGGGAGGATAGGGTCTATCATTATAGAGAAGAGTTAATGGTGGGAGAGGGAGGCAGCTCACACTGACTCTCCCGGGGGAACCAGAGATGTTGATGCTGTAGGTTCTCAGCTGTAGGGCCCTGGACCATGGAACAACCCCACCCGCACTTCAGTGGATCCTCTCTTCTCATCCAATGTCTCTGGAAACGCCTTCCTATATACAATAGACTCACCCAGCGTTGCCTCTCCCTGCTGGATCCCAACTCAGCGAGGCTTCCATTGAGGACTAACAATCACAGATGATTCAGGTCTCAGAAATCACAGAGTCTAGTGCGACTATTGTTATTTCTCGTGTGGCTGCAGGGGTGATCTCTTGCTTGGTTTTCCCAGCAACCCTGGGGTGTCATAGTTAGCAGGTTGCGGGGAAGGCTTGGGGTGTCTTCTGTGAGTTCATACAGGTAGGATTAGGCCCTCGTGACACAGAGTCTGAGGTTTTTTTGTCTTTGAAGGGGGTGCAGCTCACTGAATAAAGTGCAGTGGTTGGAGTTATAGTGTCCGCTCTTGCTGTGATGAAACCCTCTGACACAAAGTCACTCAGGCAGAAAGGATTGGTTTCATCTTACACTTGGGATCATAGTCCCTCAGTGCAGAAAGAGGGGACAAGAATGGAAGGTGGAACTGTTTGCTATCCCATACAGCACTGTCTCTAACAGGGAATCAACTCACAACCAAGCACAGGGCAAATATGGAAAACCCTGTTCATTGCCTGGCTCGCTGGCTCAGGCTTAGGTGGCTTTCCTATGTAGCTCAGGACTACCTTCCTGAGGGATAGTGTCACCCACAGTGGGCTAGATACTCCTTTATCCGTTAATAATGAAGACAATCTCTCATAGATATGCCCACAGACCAACCTGATCCAGACAATGTCAAGGTTAAGGTCTCTCCTCTCAGATAACTCTAGGCGCTTGTCAAGGTGACAATTTGGGCTGCCTAGATGAGTTAGATCTTTCATTTGACTCTGTAAGTTAAATTGGGGGGGGGGGGGTAATCCACCTACGTTTCTCACTGGAAAAAGACACAGAAAATCCTTCTTCTGTGCACTGACCTCTAGTAGGAGATAGCCAAGCTTTCCGCGGTTGGTACTGAGACCACTGGCCTATGCTCCTGTGTGTTTGTCTCTGGAATCCCTTCCCACATGTCCCAACTCCCTTCTCCCTCCACAGTTTCTCAGCACTTACATTCATCTCCCATCCCGAAGGATATCGCGGCTGGACACTGCTTCAGATTGGTAAACAACAGTCATTATTTTACCATGATCTTAGTGATCTGGCTGAAAAGCTCATGTACACCACAGTCCACCTGCGTGAGACAAGAAGGCCAGTTTGAGCTTTTGCAAGGGGCCTGAGGTGTGTAAGATTCCCTCACTGTCTCAGAGGTTGACCTTCAGAGACTGGAAGCCATGAGAAGCTTACTGAAGCCTGTTATTTGTAAAATACAAATGGCCTTTTCATTCCTCACCCTGCCTTACCACTCCGTTAAATGAGGCCCAGACACAGCCTGCAGTGCCATTTAAATGATGGCAGTGTCATTTCCGCACGGCCTTCATCCTTCATTGCTGGACACTCCACCAGCTCAGGGATGGTGCTGCTCCTTCAATTACGACTCCCTTGTGGCTTTCTGAGTGGATTCTTTTGATTAGATCCACCGGGATACATTACACAGAGGAATGTAGTATATCTTACAAGCAGACAACTGATCTGCAGTGACCTCAGACTAGAAAAGTTGCCTTGCACTTCAAAGGAGAAATTCTCATTTTCCAATTAAGTTATGAGTTGTGATGGTTTGTATATGCTTGGTCCAGAGAGTAGAACTATTAGAAGGTATGGCCCTGTTGGCATAGGTGAGACCTTGTTGGAGTAGGTGTGTCACTGTGGGTGTGGGCTATAAGAACCTCATCCTAGCTGCCTGGAAGTCAGTATTCTGCTAGTAGCCTTCAGATGAAGATGTTGAAGTCCCAGCTCCTCCCGCACCATCCCTGCCTAGATGCTGCCATGCTCCCACCATGATGATAATGGACTGAACCTTTGAACCTGTAAGCCAGCCCCAATTAAAATGTTGTCCTTATAAGAGTTGCCTTGGTCATGGTGTCTGTTCACAATAGTAAAACCCTAAGACAAGCATTAAAGATGAGGCTGGTGGTGAAGGCAAATGATGGTGAACAAATGGTTTCTAAACTATGATGTGATCAGTGCTCTAAACATGGAGATATCAGACATCCTGAGGTGGGAGGACTTGTGGGTGGTGGGATCAGGGGTGGGGGGAATGCTTTCCAAGCCTATTTTCCTCTTCCATCTATTTTCTGTAATGAGCTGCAATCTTCTTGTATCAAAGCACACATGCTTGCCATTTTGTTAAATCCTAGTTTATGATATTGTCTTAGTTAGGGTTTTACTGCTGTAAACAGACACTATGACCGAGGCAACTCTTATAAGGACAACATTTAATTGGGTCTGGCGTACAGGTTCAGAGAGTCAGTCCATTATCATCAAGGCAGGAGCATGGCTGTATCTAGGCAGGGATGGTATAGGAGGAGCTGAGAGTTCTACATCTTCTATCTGAAGGCAGCTAGCAGAATACTGACTTCCAGGAAGCTAGGATGAGAGTCTTAAAAGCCCACACCCAGAGTGACACACCCTCTCTAACAAGGCCATACCTACCTCAACAGGGCCATACCTTCTAATAGTTCCACTCCCTGGACCAAGCATATACAAGCCATCATAGAAATGTTGCCAGAAACATTCATATTTAGACTGTTTGGACATTGTTTATATCTGAAATCACTTAAAAGCCAGACATCTGAACTGACACTTCCGACAAGTGTGTGAGGTTTTGTCCCTATGGCCATAAAAAAAAATGTCTGAATAGAGACGCAGTTCAGTTGTTTTAACAAGTAAGCATTCTGTGTGTCCTATTTTAAGGAAAATATTAGACATAGCAGTGTTCTTACACGGGAATTCAGAGGGAAGATAGCCTCTGAAGCAACCATTATCCATACAAATTCCTTACCAAATTGAGGAGAGCAGGAGAGCCATGTTCTCATGGCATTTTCGAGCACAGGGATAACGAGGGTGGAACATGAAAATCTTCCCAAAACCAGACCTCTCCTCCAGACCTTGTCCCTAGGCCAGAATCCATGCCTGTTCCCCAGGGTGAGAGTGCTGAATCAGTAGACTAAAGAGGCGGTGGAAATAAACCCAACATACTGTGTGCTTGGCAAACACACTGTGCACATCTGCACAAAAAAGATGCTCAAAGCTTGAGTACTTCAGCTTAGCTTAAAGCAGTCTCGTGTGGGTGAGGCACCCATGGACCAGAAGAAGCAAGTTCAGCCCCTTCCTGGGCTACCTACTCCGTGCATCCTACAATCTAGGCTTGGAAGTTTTCTTCACCTGAGGTTTAGCAGCCAAAATTCACAAATTTACAAATAAACAAAGCTGAAGGACAACAGAACAAAATTAGAACTGAAATTAGACAAGTAACAGAAATACCAAGCAGTGATATTTACGGCATTAGTCTGTTTCTGCCACTGTAACAAAGCACCTGCAGCCGGACATTGTGTATAGAAACAAGGTTTCTTTTGTTTCTAGCTCCGAATGTCTAGAAGTATCCATCTGTTGACTCTGGTTATTGCCAATGGTAGAAGGCATCACAATGGTGAGAATGGATATAAGAATGCATAAGATCAAAGGGTCTCATATTACTCTGTGTAACAGCCCACCTCCACAATAACCAACTCCCTGTGACCAGCAGTAATTCCTTCTACAGCAAGTGTCATCTCCTTCTGCTGGGTCATGGCACCTGAAAGACTCCAGCATCTCATATACCACACTAGGGACCAAGCTCCAGTGCACAGATTTTCAAGGAACAAACCACAATAGAACCATAGCAGGCATAAAAATAAGAGTTATTAATACATCAGACAAAATTGAAAGAGGTTGAAAATAACAAGGACTGGTTAGTGAGATGGTTCCCTAGGCAAAGGCACTTGCTGCCAAGCTTGATCTCCAGAACTTACATGGTGGATGGAGAGAACTGACTCCCACAAGCTGTTCTCAGATCTCCATGCATGCACTGTAGCATGCACATACACACATGCATGCACATACACAAGCCCACAGGCACATACATGCATATACACATGCATAAGCACACATACATGCACACACATGCAAGCACATATACATATGCATGCACATACACAAATGCACACATGTATGCACAGGCACACATGCTTGTACATACACACATGTATACATGCATACACACACACATGCATGCACATACACATATGCATGTACACACATGCATGCACACACAGACACACATGCAATACATACATGCATGCACACACATACACACATACATATACATACAAACATGCATGCACAAACACAATGCACACAAATACACACATGCACATATACACATACACACATACATAATGCACATATGCACGTGCACACACATGCATGCACAAACACATGCACATACACACAGGCACACAGGCACACATACATGTACACACATATACACACAGGTGTGCCCTTATTTAAGGAAATAACAGATATTTTAAGTAAATTAAAAAATAAGGGCATTTTTTCAATCACCACTAACATACTTTTCAAATCAAAGAAAATTTAAACATGCACACAATGATTCAAAATGACTAGCATGCCTGGAGTGCAGACTTCAGCTAGAAAGAAGGATGAATGATAACTCGAGATAGAAGCCAAATCTGGGTAAACCAGAGGAGCGCAGACCGCATAAAGATTATTAAGGCGTTCCTCTATGCTTTGTAGAAGAGCGAGTGGGGAAATGGAAGCAGGACACGTGACCCAAGTGTACCGCATGAACAAGAACACCTGGAAGGAAGCTGTGCTGCAGAAACTGATGGACTAATTGGGAATTTTAGGAGGAGGTTGGAATGTTGCAGGTCCAGTGGCTAGTTACCTCTGTCTTGGACCACCTCTAGCCCTAGAACAGCCATTCCTTGTCCAATTCTGTGTCTGATCTAACATTCTGTGACTGATACATAAAAGAGCTTTAGAATCTATTAACTTTTAGCAGATCATTAGCTTCTCCCAACCCCAAAGCTAAGCATGTCACCGGATTCCATTTAAGATCTATGGAAAAGCTTCCCCTACATTGCTGCCGCATCTCTGTGCCACCCATCAATGCACCCTAAACTTGCCTTGATCTATGGCTTTCTTTGTTCCCTAAATACTTGGGAACAAAGTATTGGTGCTTGGTGAAACTACTCCCAAATTGTAATGTGCAATTTAGAGAGACTGAAATCTGTGTTCTTGGGCCATGGTAACTCAAAATGGCTCCAGAGTAAGCTATCTATTGTTCCCTTGAAGATGAGAGCTGTGGTTTGGTGCTGACAATATTAAGTAAAGAAATGGGACCATGGCCTCCCATTATATGTGATTTCATTTTCTCAGCATTGCCTGGGATTTGATGCAGTCCAAAGACATCAATGGGAGATTCCAGAAGGAAACAACTGCAAACCTCATAGCCTGTCACTCACCATGCTGAACGGGGAGAGCTCATACCCCTTGCTCCATGCCACCTAGATCAGGAGTTGCCTGTCTGGGAAGTAAAGCCACTCTGAGTCCTGCCTCTGTGGCACTGGAGCAGAGAGAAAGGAAGAGATGGAGACAGAGGCGAGAGCCCATAGTCACATCGGCCCATGTCAGAGTTGTCATGTTTTATTAGTCCTTGTTATTTTTCTGCTGTGTCCAGTTTATACAATAAATTTTTCTCATAATTTTTGATTAGGGTTTGGTCATATCAGGACTCAGGTATCCATTGTGGGTCTTAGAATGTATCTTTTTGGATAACAGAGCCCTACCCTAATCAGAGATAAAGCCTTAGATAGATCTTGTTGACGAGAACGAGGGAGGCTTGGAAGGACATCAAACCAACAAGGATGCACCATGAAAACACACTTCAGAACTTTTCTTTCTTAATTTCACTTTTCTCCTCGATGACTTGAAATCAACTGAAAATACATCCTGGAAGAAGTGGTGATTATAGGAAAACAGGGCCAAACAGTTCTCGCATCCTTGTGGAATTAGCGATCCCCAGCGTTGTTGATCGAAGGGTAGCTCCTTAACTTTCTCCTTCTTCTTGATCAGAACTGCTTTGAGGCCAGTTTTCACAGGCCCACACTAGCTGGACCCACTCTCCAGCAAACACTCAGAACACACTGGCCAACACAGACATCCCCTGCTGCTGTTTGTCAGGTGGTTTCTTCCCACCAGAACCCCATCGGATATCTGACTCTGATTGAGAATGAGGGTGGGTAGAGACTCTGCACTCCATACTGTGGGGCACGTTTGTATTGTGTATGGTAGAAACAAGCTGTGCATAAGTTATCGATAACTTAGCACAGACCCGAGTTAATGGTTAGAATGTTTGATAATCCAGGCCAGCTGGGCATGGAGGGACTAGATTATTGATACCAGCAGACACTAACTCTACTGTGTGTTTCAAAAAGTGTCTGAACGCAGACATCCAGAGGAGGAGAGAAGGGTGCAAGCGATGATAATGAGAGAGGCACAGACATCTCAAGTCTCAGCACTGTGGCTGACCACTCTGGACCAGAGAACAAGGCTAAGCTCCAAGTGATGACTGCCTTGGATCTGTTCCACTGCCCCATGGAGCCTGCTGGCTGGAGATGAGAGGGGAGACATATTTCAGGTGTTAACCAGCCTCCTTCTCAAATCCCTGGCTCTCCAAATGAAGCCTCACTTCAGATCCATCTCTGTCCATTGGTATCAGTAACCAGGGTCACTTGGCATGCCTTCTGATTACAATATCCAGTGTTGGGAGGCTCAGGTCCTGAGACCTCTCGTGGACAGGTCAAAGTGTTTCTTGAGAGATAAGGTCATTTCTTGTGGGAGCAACTGCTTAAACTACAGGTCAGCTTCTCTGCCCCTTGCATCTCCTCTGTTCCTTTTTGTACTTTCTATTCTGCTCTTCCAGGTCTGGAGCAGCCTGTGTCTCCACCAGGAGCCAAACACAAGTTAGTTCCATGCTCATGGACACCTATGACTTTGAGCCAAAATAAACCTGCTTCCTTTCTAAAGCATGCAGCTTTGGATATTTTGCCAAGGCAACAGGAAAAGACTATAACCACAGTTCTAAAAAAATAAACCTCATGGTTAACATCCTAATTCAAAAACCAAATGCTTTTCTATAAATATTCGAAGGGTAGCTGGCCTCTTCTGCAACCCCTTGATATGATTGAAGTGTGAAGGCAGCCATATGCAATGTGTAACTGAGTGGCCGTGTACAATAAAGCATTATTGCTACAAATGGCAGTGAGCTAGATTATTTTTGCTGGCCCTGATTTTGTTCCACTAAGAGAAGAAGAGAAGGATGTGTTGGTTCATGGTTTGAGAGAGCTCCCTTGAAGGGTTGCTTGGTCCCGTGTACTTGGGCAAAGCATCATGGGACCATCCTGGTAATGGGCACCTGTGGTAGGGCAGCTTCATCTCCACTATCAACTTGACTGGAATAACGAACACCTAGGAGATTATAGAAGCACAAGTTGGGCTTCTGAGTGTGTTCCCACCAAAAATTAGATCCTGAGTGCTCTGATCAAGTCAGTGGATTAACAGTCTCCATAGTTGGGCCTAGTTGTAGGAAGTCCATCACTGGGACATGGTTACTGGGACTGTACCTGTCCCTGGCTGCCCCCTGTCTTTCCTTTTCTCTGCTGTCTGTCTAGGTCAGTGACTCTCAACATGTGGCTCAAGACTCCTATGGGAGTTGAACAACCCTTTCACAGGTGTCACCTAAGACCATGGGAAAACACAGATATTTATTTATGTTACAATTCATAACAGTAGCAAAATGGGAATTATGAATTAGCAGCTAAATAATCTCCTGGTTGGGGGTCGCTGTGACGTGAAGAAATGCATTAAGATATCTCAGCATTAGGAAAGATGGGAGCCACTGCTCTAGATGTATCTAGGAGTGAGGAAGCTGCTTTGTTGAAGCACCATGCTGCTCTGCCCAAGTGAATGGGACCAAGCATCCACTGGAGAATACTCTCTCAAACCATGAGCCCCAATTAGCCCTTTCTCATTTGACCAGTTGATGTCACAGCAGTAGCTGTGAGAAGATCTCTCCCACCCAACAGCATTCATTCCAATCTTTAAATGTACTTGGAAAGTCCCTCTTGCAAGATGAACTCTGTGGCAACTGACCCTACTGGCCACATCAAAGTCACTGTTTTAGGCAGTAGCAGAGCTGTGCCAGGCAACTCACACCTTGCCATATGGCTTCCATGGTGCTATGAGGCAGCAACTGTCAGCAGAAGGTACAACAGAGGCTGGTCACTCACTCAGTGAGGTGCCATCTTGTGAGACGCATTCCTCACAGCATGTTGCTGCAGCTAAGCTTGGGCAGTGCTGTGCTGTGGGCCTCAAAGGCTACAGAGACACCCCTGGGTAAAATAGCCCAGTACAGTAGCAGGATTAGCCCTGTTGCAATCTATCAATAGACACAGAAGAGGGCAGACAGGTGACTCTACCTCAAGACTCTTTAAATTAGAGGCACAGCAAAAGGATAAGAGGTGACTGACACTAATCCCCTGAAACCACTCAAGGAGTGAATGCCAGGGCAGCATCTCAAGTGTGGAGCCTGGAGAGATATGTGGCCACAGAGCCAGGTCTTCTGGCTGGGGGGGGGGGGGAACGTTGGAAGTCCTGCAGTGACAGGGGCAGAGGGGGGGCAGAGGCTCACTGGGACCTTGGCAGGGAAGCTCTCAGACAACCTAACAAAAGAGAGGGGACTCTGAATGGCAGGTGAGAGTCAGAGACAGAAACAGGAAATGCTGGGTTTCGAGAGGAACAGGAACCGATGGGATGGGGAAGAACCCAATACTGTAATGGACGTCTTAGAGAAGCAACACATAAGAAGCCTTGAAGAAAGGACTTCAGCAGATGACAGAGTAGGGAGGGGCAGGGTCCATCTTGGAGAGGGTTGTGTTGAAGCAGGGCTCTGCCAGACCAGACGCCCTAGACCAGATCTTGTCAGTTGTGTCCCCTGTGCCTGTCACATGGTCACACCAATGCCTGGTCTGTAGCTGCGGTCCTTGATTGACCAGCCCATGGAGGATAGCTTGACAGAACTCCCGCTGTTTACAAGAGTATCCTGGAGCAGGGAAGTCCCCGGGGTCCAAGATCAACTTTGCCCTTACATTCTATTTTCTTTTTCTTTGACTTGAAATATGTAGTGCAAAAAGCATGGTCTCTGTCAGCAGCCCAAACAATCCATCTGGGACGTGTGGTGTCATCCATCAGAGGTCGGCATTTTAATCCAGGATTCTGTCTGAAGCTCAGAATGAGAGACGCCGCTAGACCTGAAACGGGCCTGTGCTGTTTACTGTTCCATTTCACCCTTGATTGGCTGTCATTTTCAGAGGTCTTGAACACATGATGGAAGGGTTGAGTGGAAGTTCGCCATAGCCCCTTGCTGTCTTGGATTTCTCACACCCGGTCATTTTTAACAGAGTTACCATAACTGAAACGAAAATGTAAAAAACATTCCTATGCATTCATTATTTTTAAAAAGTTACTTGTAAAATGGTACCATGGAATCCGAGCCTTGTCCGAATTGGAAACAACAGGCTTTATATGGGGATAGGTTGGTGTCCTTAAGCTGTGTTTGAGAAGGGCACTCTGGTGTGGCCACCATCACTACCCAGTACAGACTCGGGTCCTGAAGCAAAGCCTCTCTCCTTCAGGAGACATTTGCCAGCTCTTCCCTTACCACGGCTGCACAAGCTGAGGTTCAGGTACTTAGGAAATGACGAGTCAGGAATTCTCGCACAGTTATTAAGAGAAAAGCCAAGAGGGCATCTAGTGCCTCCTTTTGTCCTGACAAGCATGCGGCGAACTACAAGGAAAAGATCCAGCTTACACAGAACTGGTTAGAGTCCATGCAAGCCGCTGAAGTCTTCCCTAGCTTCATTTCCCCAACATGTACAACAAGGTAAAACAGGAGATGTGTAACAGACCTTTCAAGACTTAAATGGACCTGACACATGGTAACAATGGGCTGTAAATGGGAAATATGGAACAGACTTGTCCAGACTTAAATGTTCCTGCCACATGGCAAGCAGACAGTAGGTGTCAGTTACACTTGTGTTGTTACCATTACTGGATGGGTGTGTTTGGTTAGTCCATACACCAGCAACTATGTATCTGAACTGTAGAGGCAGGTTAATATCTTCCACCAAAGAAGCAGCCAATGAGGTCATACTGGTGGTCATCCTGACCCCATGCTGATGAGTTATTTAACTCATGGCTGCCAGCTTAATGATGCATGCACTGATAATGTTAGAGATAACTAAATACCTCATGCTGCTTTCTGTAACCATCTTTCTCTTCTCCAGAACAGCATGGCTTGGCACACCATAACTCTGGTTATGTAACTTAAAAGGCACATCTTTATATGGCCTTTGATTGAAGAAACAAATATTAATCAATATGAAGGCTCCTGATATTAGGTATTAACACGAGTTAATGTTGTATGCGAGGTAAGGCAACCCTGAGACGAAGCAGATAGTGTCTGTTGTCATGGTATAGGATAGAAAAGGAGATGAACTACTCAAGTTGTAAGTGGATTTGTGTGTACATGAGGGCAGTGTGTGTGTGTGTGTGTGTGTGTGTGTGTGTGTGTGTGTGACTCATTACCCAGTTCAGGCTGAACTTGGAATCACTACGCATCCCAAATGCATTTGAACTTTTGGTCTTGCTGCCTTGGCCTCCTCAATGCTGAGATTGCAGGAGAGCATCTATGATATTTAATTACACCTTACATTTGCAATTTATAAGCAACCCGTAATGATATTCATATACATGTAATTTAGCTCATTCAATTATACACACATAGATGGAGACGTGTAAACAGATAGCTCTTCAACTGTGGTATTACTGAAAAGGGATGGGAGAAGCCTTTCTTAAAAAGTGTTTCAACCGTAGCCTCAAGGGACAATGTTTTATTCAGGCAAGATATTCAGGGATATTTCTGGGTTTCAGAGGTGCCTCACCCAATAGGAGCACTAGCTGCTCTTATAGAACACAGAGTTTCCCCACATCCACATGGTGGCTCACAACCATCTGTAACTTCAGTTCCAGGGGATCAAATCCCCCTTTCTGGTCTCCAAAGACACCAGGCACCCACATGGTTCATTTACAGACATGCAGACAAAAAAAAAAAAAGTATACACATAAAACAGAATGAACCCTTATAGAACGAAAAGATTTTCCAGGACCAGGTCTTCTAGTAGGGCAGAGTCAACCAACTTCAAGAGCTAAAGAAGCCCAGCACAGTGGACATTTGTGGGTGGCTACTGTGGTAGACAATAGACCTGAAGGTCATCAGACCCAGAGTTTTTAAGGCCTTGCAGGCTTTATTGAGGATTTTGGATTCTGCGGATGGGTTTTAAAGTAGTGATGTAACACCCTCCTATTTGTATAAATCCCTTGGCTTCTGTGAGAGAGATGGATGAAAAGGGAGCCTTAAAAAAGAAGCAGAGAGACCATCAGAGAGAGACAGATACAGAGAGACAGAGACAGACAGAGATAGACAAAGGCAGACAGAGACAGAGAAACAGGGACAGAGACAGAGAGATAGAGAGATCTGGGAGAAGACTTATACTTTAAAGGATAAGATTAAGATGAAAAAGCTAGCAAGGTGACTCAGTCTATTAAGCACTGTAAGGCTGCTCTGGCAGAGAACCAAGGTTTGGTGTCTAGCACCCATGTTGCCACAACCACCTGAGATTCAAGTTCCATTGGATGCAATGCCCTCTTTTGGCCTCCTGTGGCCCTACATACAAATGGCATATTTATATGTGTATGTAGTGTATGTAGGGGAAAAAACCACTTAAACTATAATATAAGAATAAATAAATCTTTTTTTAAAGTAAAAGGTGGATAAATCAGACCAGACAGTCTGTATGTGGTATGCTCCTCTTTATGACACATCTAAGCAAGGCTATTTAAACAAAGAAAAACACACACAAAGGAAGCGAATTAAGGTTTAGCAAGTCTAGGTTTGGCAAATCTAAAGGTTTGCTTTGTACTCTAGAATCAAAGCCTATTGGGCGGACACTAGACTTCTCATATTGATAAAGTCATAAGTATTTGTTTGCCTTTTATAATCAAACCAAGGAGTACTTCTCTGCATTATACATTTTGATTACATCATGGTAAAATTGGAATTTTAAATGCTTAAAGTAGTAATGGTGATATTCATAAAGTCTCACTTGGGAATGATGATGTAAGTCCTGTACTGTGTGTGCATTTATGTGTGTTTGTGCGTGTGCCAGTGTGTGTATATATGTGCATGTGTGTGCACCTGTGTGTTTGTGTGTGTACATGTGTATGTGTGTGCATGTGTGTGCACTCATGTGTGTTTATGTGTGTGTGCATGTGTGTATGCATTTGTGTGTGTTTGTGTGTGTGCGTGTATGATCTTCCCAAGACCCTGCCAGTCTAGTTGGAAGGCAGAAGTACCCATCTTTCTCTAGCGTTAGTGATGGGCTAAGACAGCCTTGAATCATCAGCAACACTGGAAAGGCACCTGCTCTTCCTATGCCCCAGTCTGAGAGCAGCATTAGTATTTAGCTCAGCAATTATCCCACAGAAGTAGCTTCATGCCATGGTACATGCCCAGTAGAACTCGGGAATCCTCCTTCCAAATATTTTACACTTACTCTTCACCATATTATTTTAAGAGTTTATTTTCTCGCCGGGCGGTGGTGGCACACGCCGCCTTTAATCCCAGCACTTGGGAGGCAGAAGCAGGCAGATTTCTGAGTTTGAGGCCAGCCTGGTCTACAAAGTAAGTTCCAGGACAGCCAGGGCTATACAGAGAAACCCTGTCTCAAAAAAAAAAAAAAAACCCAACAACAATAACAACAACAAGAGTTTATTTTCTCTTCTCATTGTCCTCTCATGTTTCCAGCGTGCAGTTTTCAGAGTAAGCTGTTAGCAGGTGTGTAGGTGGTTTATTTACTGCTGTGACACACAAGGACGAAGGTAAATAACAACTTCATAATTACTCCTTGCATTTTGCCATGGGATAGAAAAGGGCCCATCTCTGTCAGTACACATGTGGCAGGAATAACACCCCATAGAAGGCATAGCATCCCTCTGCCACAGAGCACTAGGCATGCTGAAGTTGTCACAGAGTGCTGGTATTAACAACATATAAACCACCATCACAAAAAGCAAGCAAGCAGGCACACCCAGAGAATTGTCTTCAGGTCTCAGCCTTGCTTATCATTCCATGTTATTTTCCTTCAAATAAATATCCTGCACACACACACACACACACACACACACACACACACACACACACACACACACTGAGTGAGTGCCACAAGAAGCCCCTCATCTGTGGAAGAAGCATGAGGCAGTCCTGCAAGAGGAGCAGCAGTGTGCTCGTTAGGACACAGTGCGGAGAAGCCTGTGCGCTGGATGCTGCTCTCAGCACAGACAGCACGAAGTCAGAGAAGGCTCAGGGGAGCTCTGAAGCTATTATCCATCCGATTTCCCATTCCAAGAGGTGTGTGTTAGATTGACAGATGGAAGAAAGATTTTCCTGCTAAGAATTTTGAGAAGAAATGTTGTGCGGTGATTGTTTTTGCTGCCCTTTGTTCCGGGTTCAAGTCTTGTAGTTTGAAAGCACCCCTAATCCTCCACAGGATGGAAACAAATTGTAGCAGAGGGAGCAAAGGAAGGAGGATAAATTGAAACTTATCCAGTGAACTGAG
>NC_000083.6:67624487-67844487 GCF_000001635.26 Mus musculus
ATATGCATATACACATACACATTTACATTAGTTGATAGATGGAAGGAACAACGTACCAACCCCCAGTCACACAAACCTTACATATATATATGCATATATATGAATATAAATATATGTATATATACACACAGTTGATGGATGGAAGGAACAATGTTCCAGCCCTCCATACTTCATTCTTTCTGACATAGCTTATATAGCCCAGCAAAATCTTTCAAGCAGTATAAAGTTACAGTCTGATTACATTTTAGTTTTCTTCTAGCAGATCATTATGGAAAAACAGTGTGTTCTGCAATACCTTTATAAGAAATTACATTACAGAGTACAGGTACAGAAAATAAATTATTCCCAAAAACCTACATACATTTGTAACTAAGCAACTTGTTACAGATTAATAACATGTAAAAAAGCAAGGTAGTTTTCACGGACAGTTTCTCCTACTGGCAGGCAGCAATTTGTGGTTACAAAGAAAGGAGTAATTATTTACTATTTATCTTTAAAAGTAATCTTGTGAAATTCTTAAAAGAATCACAAATCTAAACTTTTATATTTTAAAAAAAACCCTACTTTAAATCCTCTGAGTGCATATTGACTCATCAGCAATGCTTATTAAATCATATCAGGAAGTTGAGGGCAAGGATGGGTGTAGGAAACCAGTCATCACCAGTCAGCCTCAGTGAGAAACACATCAGCCAGGGCTGCCATTTTTCTTGTTCCCTGACCATAAAACGGCCCTAGCTTAATAAGAGTGTTCCTTTCTGAACTTCAAATTGTTTCCTAAGATTTTCTACAACAGAGCCAGTAGCAAACACAACTCATCTCAACCTAGCTTCAATTTTATTTTTCCAAATGTTTTCTAAGGCTGGTGATTATTGTTGACAATCTACATCTCTAAGTTCTTCTCTAGGGTGGTGATTGAATCATTAATCTGCCCCAGCAGCAAGGCCTGAAAGCGATCAAGCATTATTATTGTGAATGCTGGAGATACTGCTCCATGAGGGGCTGGAAGCCCCTTAGAGTTTTCATATAGCTCTTAGATTAAGAGGAATGTGAGGGCAGCAAGCAGAGCAGAACTCCATAACAGCATGAAGTCCTCAGGACACGTGGTCCTTGGGGCTGTGCCACGCCTATGCTGACTCATGTGGCTGTGGTAACCAGTGGGCCGCATTTCATGAGTCTTCCTGTATGGCCCTTGGCAGCCGTGTTCTGCTAGTCTCCCCAACTGAGCAGCCTCTCAGCTGGCCTTCTATGTGAGAGCTGACACCATGGTTTGTCAGTCCAGAGAGGGTAACAGAATCACAGGCTACAGAGCCTTGACAGAGTGAGAAGTGTGGGTCTTACCTGGACCAGTTACTTCACAATCTCTCTTGTTGAGGTCCCGATTATTCTTTTATTCAAATCTCACAGGAGATGCTGATAAGAAGTCAACTTCCAAGATCTTTGACAACCTGGGTTCTTTTATGTCAGCCCATAATCTAGCAAAGGAAAGACTCGGAAGTACCTGTCAACTTCAGGACATAGAGTTCCTCATCTCTCTCCATATGGCAATCCAAAACATTGGATCTGGGATAAAGACAAAAGGACAAAGGACACAGAGGAATTATAAAGTGGACTTGCACTGGGAGAGGGAGATTTATAGAGTCTCCATCAAGACAAAGCAAAACAAACGTAGCCATGTTTGCTGGTATGTACCCACCACTGTTCAGTGACCTCACACCCTAGCCACACCTCGTCCCTCCCAAGAGACTCTACCCTCACTCACTCATCTCTTAGGCAGTTTCTGTCACAGTGATCCACTCTTTAGGCAAGCCTCACCTTCTTTGCCCATGGACCTGAGAGTGAGAGGCCAAATCTTTTAAGTTCAGACTTTGTTTTAGAGAACCTGACCTAAGTTTGAACTCAGGTAAACTAACAGGCTGGTACCTAGCATTAGTTTCCAAGTTGACACCCCCCCCCCCCCCCCCGCCAACAATATCCGAGTCTAGCTTCAGTCTCTAGGCTAATCCCCAACAAGACCAACATCTCCAGGTTATTACCCCAAAAGACCTGCATCCCCAGGTTACCAGTCCACTCCCTGCCTAATGACCACCAATGCAGAGGGGAGCAGAAATTAAGTTTATGATATGACTCCCAGAACCAGCCACTTATGTTAAAGATCACAGTAGCTTTCCAATTAGATGCTTGCACACTCACGTCCCCCACCCCCACCCCCCCCACCTTTACTGCTTACTATAAAGTCTTGCCATATAGACATTCAGGGCTCCACCACCACCACCAAAAACATCCTGCATGACAGCAGTGTGTTGGAGGGGCCTGCGCTAGCTTGACTGGAATAAAGACCCTGCTGTGAGTTGCATCAGATTGGCTCCTGTCTGTTATTTTGGGGGATCACTAACATTTCCCTGGCACAACAAGAGCACCTGGGGGTGGTAGCCAACCATCTTCATGACCCTAACATCCACACAATCTCAGGGCACACTGGTGCAGAGCAGGAACGGAGCCATTAGCACGCTTGCCTCTGTCCTGAGTTCTTTGCACCACTGTGCTGGGTGGGTACATAGTGTGGTCAGCACAGCATTTAGGAGTGTGGTGATTTCCTAACATGGCATGGTCAATACACTGGTGTCTGAGGAACCCTAGTCACAGAAAACCAAAGAATATGGGTGACTGTGTGCTCTTCTCTTGGCAGCTCTGGCCCTCGCTGGTAGAGCCAACCCTAGCACCAGTATCCATAATGCATACTTTCCCTAGTACATAAACATGCTTTTCTCCAACTCCAGTTTGCCTTTTATTTTCTGCCCTCTACCGAGATAAGGAGCCTTAGGAAATATGTTGTCTCCTTGTAAATAGATTCCTAGGACACTACTAAAAAAAAAAAAATCTGCATAGCAAGCTTCATGCTATGCTAATAGCTTTCACTTATGCTGGCCCTAATGATGCCCAAGCTCTTCTAGATTCATTATGGGCCCTCTCTGCCTCCCCTTTTTATTACTGCGCTGTCTCTATTATTTTAATTAGCAACGCTTTGGATTTAGCATGTAACCTGATGTGTAACTTAAAAGAGACACTTGAAGAGAGTTCTTTCCCGTACAAGGTCAAGATGCCCCCCATCACTGTTTTTTAATAGCTTTTATGTTTCTCTGAAGCTTGTTTTGTTTTCTTAAAGTGCACGGAAGGGTCACATTTTGGTATTCTTGGATTCATCATGATTAAGAGACGACATCGAGGGTCCTGATGCACATGACAAGCAAGCTGCAGGTTTTGTTTCTCCTGAGTGTGTTATAGAAGGCTGAAGAGCACTTCTGAGACAGCAGGTTAGCCCTGGGACATTTAGAGAGTAGACATAAACACCATCACTCCATGGGTATTTCCACGTTAGTCTAATCTGGTGGTTTATATCTTTGCCTTCCTCTGTGTATCTTTTTGAGATAATTTCCTGAACTTGCCTTCTATGTCTTTAGCCATTAACCAGAATCTCAGTGATTCTACGAGGCTGACGGGGGAGCCTGCATATATGACGTCAATAAGCACCTGTTCTGAAGGCTTCACTTGTCCTGTGGTCTCTGACTACTGACATCAGCATATGTTTACAGTGACGAGTCCTCTCTTCATCCTTTTCCTCTTGCCTGGCTATTAAAACACACATTCGTTTAGTGCTTTGAGCACTCTCAGAGATGTAGTCTCCACGATGCATATACTCATTGCTTACTGGGGGGAAAAACCCAGCTACTTCTTATGTGTGCATCCCTGTAGATAACGATATCTGTAACACATTTTCTGCTTCCCAACACAAGACGTGTTCACACTGGAATCCAGGTGTGCTGTCCCGAAGTCACTCTGTATTTGGTTACTGAAGAGTCCGTTCACTGACTAAAGCCCAAGAATGGAGTATTGCTTCTATACTCCATGAATTAAGTCAACAAGCTAAGCGATGACTACGGTTTCTCTTTCTGATGTGCATTTAGCGCTATTGTTCCACAAACAGATGTGTCTTTTCAATCGCCCTCCTTTCTTAGGAGCGTAGGGTTTTTGCTTAATTGTGTGTTCATACATTGCAACTGCTTCAAAAGGTGTTTCCTAGCTAACGCCGGCGCGCCTGTGCACTGAGAGCCCAGAGACACCGAACACAACACTATCAGGAATGGAGCTGCCGACTCCCCACATCAAGCACCAATTAGTTGCTATTCTTTGACAGCATGAGCGCCACAGCCAGTGCAGTCATTCTCGGCGCTTTGATTCTGAGAGTCTCTGGAACACCTGCAATTTACTTGAATGTGGAAGCGTGGGAGCCATGACAGATAGGCGAGAGGCGTTCCACAGACAGTCAGTAAACGTGGAGTTAGACTACAGAGACAGGGGTTATAGTCCCTCCACACTAGTATTTTGAATAACCAAGTCCATTAGCTGGGATTTGGCTCAGCACTTCCCTTTATCAATAAAAAGAAGTATTTACAAAGAATCGATATCTAAAGCACGTTGGGCAAACTGCTCAGCTTTTGTGGATCCCCAGTGAGTGTTAACAGAGAAAAAAAACTCCCTGTTATACTTCTGAAAGCTTCCAGCAGAAGCTGGCAACTGAATCATTTTTTCCCCTTTTAAAAAGTACAATGAGCTCATAGGTCACCTTCAAAATATGGTAGATCCTTTCCCAGGAGTGAAGCGGTGGTATGGGATCAAATGGCTGAGAAGGCGGCGGAGGAGATAAAATGATCTCTCAGCAGGATGAGGACGGAGCCCTTGGCCTCGCCAGTGTCTCTGCTCAGAGCAAGGTCATGAAAGCTCAGTGTGAGCCAAAGCTGCCCACAGCAGAGACACTCACGGCCATGATCCTGGCACACGCCCGGGCCTGCCTCCTGACAGCTGCATGCACTTCAGCCCAAAGCTTTAGTGAACGGCCGACCTGCCTGGCTCTGCAGAGCGGAGGAGCTCAGAGCTCGCCCTGTAATTTCCCACTGAGTCAGGAGGTCAAGTGAGAATCCCTCTGATGTTTTTAAATAGTCTTGGCTCTAATAAAGCAAAGTGGGTGGGGATTTTGGAGTGCACCCACGTGGGCTGGCTGAGAGCTGCAGGTCTCCTGGTACTCCACGTGGGGCTGGAGGAGGCTTCCTCGGTGGCCTCCAGGAGACACAGGTGAGATCTGTTTGCAGCAGCGCTCAAGAGAGGACTGCAGTGAGCAGATGTGTTAATGGCAAGTGGTGTCTATCAGCTGTAGAAACTGGCTTTCTTCTTTTGTGCATGGGAAAACTGGCATTGGAGTTTGTTTGGGTAGAAAAATCATTTGTTCCTATAAATCTGTGGACCCCCCCTACTCCCCCCCCCCAGCCCTCCTCCCCCAGTATCTCTTGGGAAAAGAAGGAAGGCAGCTGCACACAGCAAGAGCCTTACCCTGGATCTTGGCAGCAGTCTCTGCCTTGATGCTTTATTGCCCTTCCTATGCAAGGAGAGGGGAGACCGCAGGGGTGCTCGGGTTAGATGCCTGTAGGGCGAGGAGAAGTTGATTTATCCCCCCCCCCCACCTGTGCTCTGAGCTTGCTTCACACTGCTACCAAGGCTCTGAGACTCAAGGCAAGCTATGCCAGGGGCTTGGTCTTCTTGCTTCTTGGGGAATCTCAGCTTAACACACTTGTTGAAGGCCCATGAGGGTCCCTGTCTCTCACCCAACTTTGATCTCCTTGGTAGAAAGCACAGGACATTTCTCGCTCTGAGTCCCGGCCTCATGTTGTGGCTCTAGAAAGAGCTATAAAACTTTAATTCAATTGAACTAAAAGCATTAATATGAAATTAACCCTAAAAGTCTCGCCAGTAATCTCAGACCCTAGAACTTGCTGTTTGTTTGTTGTTGCTATTTTCTATAAACTATATGCAAAGAAATCGGAGGAATCTGCTCTGGGTGGACTTGAAGGTACTTTTATATATTTATTTTTTTTATGTGTATGAGTGCCTTGCCTACGTGTATGTATGTGCAGCATGTGCATGCCCAGTGCCAGAGGACGCCAGAAGAAGACATCTGATCTCCTGGAATTGAAGTTACCAATAGTTTTGAGCTGCCATATGGGTGCTATGAACAGATCCCAGGTCCTCTACAAGAATAAGTTCTATCTCTTTAGTCCCTCCGTTCTAACTTTAATATTGGCATCCCGAGGTGTCTGATTGCCACAGGACAGCATGATCGTGTGACCCAGGCTCGCTGTCAAGGCTTGCCCTTCTGTTTGGCTAAAAGCTGTACCCTCTTAAAATCAATACAAAGACCAGCTTAGGACCTCGTTTGCTTACATGCCCTTATGTGAAACTCAAGTGGTGTATAGCCATCCTCCCCAAGACTTTAAAGGATAATTGCTTTGTGCATGTGGCTTGTCCTTGCTGTACCCTCATCCCCACCTTTTGACTGTTCTCCCTGTGGCTGACTCTGTCTCTGAGAAAACAGTAAAAGCAAAAAGAACGACTGTTGGGGAAGAGGCTGGGAAAGAAGACCAAGGCTCCACACTGAGACCATCATGTTTATTCCCTGAAAGCCACAGTGACATCTGATTGTCACCAGCACACACAACCATGAATAGCCCCGATACAGATCCTGTAGGCGTCTTAAAGGAATAGTTCCTATGATCATTTCCCCCCAAACCCGAAGGGACAGCTTTGCCTGTTTTGGTCCCAGACAGCACTGAGCCTAACTCCTCCTTACCCTTTCCTCTGGAAAGAAGCTTGCTTGGGGCTGACACAGGAACTTGTCTTGCTGATGCCGCCTCACTGCAGGTTATTGGTTGGAAGAGTGGAAAACACCTAAAAGTAGATGATTTCTGCCCTTCCCACTATGCTTGGCACACAGGACATAGAAGTATATATATTTGATCTTGGAATTATGTCAAGTTTGACTTATCATTCACGTTACTGAGAGCTAAGCCTCACTGCTAGGGTAGTTTGTTCCTTTTGGAAAAACGCAAAAGCCTGCTTCAAGTCACACTTTGAGTGAGATGAACATATTTTCTTGGTCAGGGATACCAGGACACTAAGGGCAGATAAGGTTAAAAATCAAATGTCTCACCTGGTCCAATGCTCCACAGCAAATTAGCAAATGGGAGCCCAGCACTGATAGACACTAACATTAAAACCCTTCAACTAGAGAAGGACCCCAGCTAACGGAGTCCACACAAGCAGACCCTTGTCCATGTGTCTGATGTCCACGCCTCTTGCTGTCTGCCTCAGTTGTGCTTTTTGTCCTTCAGGTAGCTGTAGAGCATCTCCAGTCCCCCCTCCACCAGCTCCGGCAAGGGCTTGGATAAAGGATTATGGGAAATGTGCAGCCCTTTGTCCATGGGGTTCCACGCAATCCTCCCCAGTCTGCAGAGCAGGTAGAGTTCATCTGGAAGGGTCTGGATGTCGTTGTTGTTCAGGTTCAGCAGCTCTAGGCTGGTGACGAGACAGAGCGACCTGGGGAAGGAGTGGATGTTGTTGCTCTCTGCAATGAAGATCTGCAAGCTAGCCAGGCACTGGATGCTCTCAGCGATGTTTTCTAGGCGATTGGAGCCCACGTGCAGAAAGTCTAGCTCCTTCAGAGAGAATACACAGAGGGGGATGTGAGCAAAGTAGTTGTTGCTAAGGTTCAGCTTCCGAAGTCTGGAGAGGTCTGCAAAGCTGGCTGGGAGCTGGGATAGGCAGTTGTGCGACATGCTCAGCACCTCCAGGTTCCTGCACAGGCTGAGCTCGGCCGGCACCTCCGCCAGGCAGTTCATGTTGAGGAACAGGACCTTGAGGCTCTGGAGGAGGCTGACTTCTCTGGGGAGACTCTTGAGGCAATTCCCACACAAGTTTAGGACCACTATCCGGGTCAGCCTGCCCACCTCAGGCGGGAGAACTCGGAGCTGGTTGTGGGACAGATTGAGTTTCTGGACCTCCAACAAGCCCCACAGAAAATCTGGGATGTCTGTCATTCCTTTAGTGACTAGACTGAAGCTGACGTGCCGCATGCCACGCTTCAGCAAGGACCGTGGGTCCTTCCCCAAGAGCAGGGTATCATCCCACGACGAGAACTTCTGTCTCTTCCCCAACAGAAGCCTCTTGGGGTCCTTGTCGTTGGAGCTGGCCCTGGACTGTTTGGTCCCCATTGGCTCTTCCTTTCCTCCTTCAAGGTTAGATGTTGGTCCTGCCTGAGCTCCCAACGTCAGACTGGTAGGCAGTGGCAGTGTGGAGGTGAAGACAGGGGATCATAGCGTGGAGGTGGAGAGAGCTTGTCTTACCAGGCCTTGCAGATGACGAGGTCGGAAACCTACATGGTTGCAGGAGAGCTGGACCTGTTTCTGGGGGTGTGGTGAGGTGGTTTCTCTCTGAGTGGACGGCAGGCTGTAATGATACCCTTGTCTCTAAGGCTTCCAAACAGAACTGCTCACTTCCCTCCGTGCAGCACAAGACAGCTGTCACTGTCTTTCTGCTAGAGTATTACTGACCTGGTATGTGCTCACAGGTCACAGGGCGGTTTCATATAACTGCTCTCTCCGCTCTTCTTTGGTATCACAGTTGAGCAGGGTGATTAACAAATGCGGCTAGAAAAAGAAACAAAGTAGAAAAATACAGCTGACCGCACCAACAGTGATCCCTGGCTGAGGGAACTGATCCCAGCGAGAGTGGCCATTGCAGCTTGCCTGGGCGCTATAGCTGGAGTTAGGTTTCCAGAGCCAGGGCTCATCGGATGTTGTCACTGTGCCCACTGCAAGTGTCAATGAACTGTGCTGGTGAAAAAATAGCAAAAGCTGCCTGGACACTTGGCCCCCCCGCCCCAGGCAGAGGATCTTGCTGTGCCTCCCAGGGGTGACTTAGTGAGGAGGGTCAGTTTCCCTTGCTGCTGTTGTAACTTCAGGAGCTCTGGTCCCTCTGTGAAATGACAGAGCAGATACTTCAAGCACAAGACACTCATTATTCTGCAGGGATAGTGCCATCCCCTGGCTACCTACCACTTCTCTCTCCCCATCTCTGACTGGCTCTCTCTGTGTCTCTCTTACTGTCTCTGTCTCTGATTTTCTGTCTCTGTCTATCTCTCTCTCTCTGTGTCTGTCTCATTGTCTCTGTCTATCTGACTCTGTCTCTGTCTGTCTCTGTCTCTTTATATCTCTCTGTCTCTCTCATTTTCTCCCTCTCTTTCTCTCTCTCTTTCTCTTTTCATCTCTGAAGGCTAATTTTACCCTAAGTGTGCAGGTTTCATGGCTGGTCTCATGGGTTGCTGAAGTCTCTCCCCCAAAGTTCATATAACCAAAACCCTGACCCTTCAGAATGTATTTAGTGGCAGAACCACATGAGGACCCAAGGAGAGGACAGAGTTCCATAAGCTGAAAGGAGGCCTCCCAGGAGGAGCACCAGAACTCAGCGCATTCGGTCCTCAGCTCTGTGAGCAAAGCAAACACCTGTGGTTGAGCTATGCCATCCAGTGCCTGTCCCGGCAGCACCGGCAAGCTAATGTGTGCTTAAGTAGGGATGGGCACTTTGTATAAGTGGGAAATACTAAAATGTATCTATTTTATGAATGGAAGGAGAAGGGCTAGCAAGGTGAGGATATAGTTCTGAGGAAGGGTCTGGCAGTGTTGGTAACTGGCCCAGGAGTGCATGGCTCTTGCTGGCCCCAACCCAGCTAAACCTATAGATGCTGCTCTGAGACCCTGACCTTGCCCAGCTGCCCACCGACCCAGGAATCCCAGCAAGATTCTCCTTGGGAGCTGCTCAGCAGCCTGGAGTCCACACCTGTGCCTGCTGAGAGGCCTTGCTGGGGCAGGAAGGGCAGGCACGCCATGGGATGCTGCTTCTGTCTCCGAGTGGTGTTGCAGAACTGGCCCTCAGTGCCCTGGGTTAACCCTGAGACTACTTGAGGGAGACAGAGACTTTGGAAGCTCTTTGTATGAGACGCTGGGTTGTTGGGCTATTGGGGGGGGGGGACCAATAGTGTGGCTAGACTTTTAGCCTGAGATTTGGGATCAAGCAGCGTCATGTCTATGCAAATCTCCTAAAACAATACAGAGCTGCTGCTTAAAAGCAACACGTTCCTTCTTTTCCTGCAAGATTTTGGGGCATTCTGCAGAGGCACCTTAGCCTGAGGACTGACAGGAGCCAGGATGGGTTGGAACAACAGCTTTCTTCCTCATACTGACCAGTTATCTTTCCTGTTAGTACACTTTCCCAAGAGCATTTGGGAGCATTTTCTGATAGACAGTGCTCACCCAATGTTAACTGTGTGAGAGTCCAGGCACACTGCACGTCCCTGGGCAGAACAGGCGTTTCAATCAGTGGCGTTTGGAGGAGGATGAGGCAAAGTCAGAGAACAGTTGAGAGCTTTTGGTGCCGCTTCTAGGAATTTGGCATTTGTCACTGGGCTCGGACAAGGAAGTGGGCTCAGAGAAGGATGGGGCTTTGTTTACTGCCTCGCTGAATTGTTACCTCGCGTGACTCCTTTTGCTTACTACTTTACTTAATTGCGATCTTCTGTGACCTCCTTGCTTGCTACTTCGCTTGATGACTTTGTCTTTGATCTAAGAACTGACCATGGGTTTTTTTTGGATATACCTAGAATGATATAAAAGCAGGCTGGAGAAACTTAAACCAGGTTCAGCCTCAGCACAGGCTGGAGTCACGTTATCATTTTGTCTGTTTTTTTTTTGTTGTTGTTGTTTTCTTTTGTTTTGTTTTGTTTTTTCCAATCCTCACTCCCTCCCTTGAGACTCTGTATTTTGACTGAGCTGGCATGGCCAGAGAAAGGCCAAGTTACTTATGCAGAATCAACTTACTGTCCAGGATCAAGTGGACAGTCAGAAGCAAAGTGAAGATGCAGCCCTCCACAGCCCAGGCAGGAAACAGGAAAATTGCTCCAGGCTTAGCCCTGTGGAGACAGGATTGGTAGGGAAGGAGCTCGGCTCCTTGTTTTCAAGCCCTTCGAGGAAGTACTAGAAGAACATCGACATTGACAATCTTATTTCTACATCATAGAAATAATGTAATTAGGCATGGACCCTGCATACTCTTCCAGCAATAGAACCAAGAAGAACAAAGTAAAAAATAAGCCAGGCAGTGGTGGCACATGCCTATAATCCCAGCACTTGGGAGGCAGAGGCAAGCGGATTTCTGAGTTCGAGGCCATACTGGTCTACAAAGTGAGTTCCAGGACAGCCAAGGCTACACAGAGAAACCCTGTCTCAAAAAAAAAAAAATATATATATATATATATATATGAAAACTTTATGTATTATATATATTATTATATTAAAACTATATATATATATATAAGAAATCTTTAGTGTGCACAGTTTAGATACTGATTGTCCTCGAGTGGGTGCCCTGAGCCCCTTCCTTCTCCATAAAGTCCCACAGCAACTTCAACTACTGGTGGCAATGTGGAAATCCATTTCTGTTGGTTGAGATGAGAGATTTATTTTTTAACTTATGGTTTGGAAGAATTTGGGGACATTCCATCACAGTAGGAAGGCGGGATGGAGTTCACGGCCATGGGACTATCTGGTAGGAGCCCCTCAACTCACTGGGCTAGAGGGCAGGGCACTGGAGTCAGAAAGGAAGGCGGTCTGTGAGTTTAGCATCTTGTCCCTGTGGCTTGACATTTGCTAACTAGGTAAAATATCCCAACACTCCTACCATGTCTCAAAACAGTACTGCCAAGTAGCAGCCACGTGAACCTGTGGGGGATATTTCATATTCAAGCCATAATACCACTTAACCCTTGACTGGAAAAAAAAGCACACACACAAAAGAAATCCAAGAAAGCTTTCATTTTAACGACTCTGCTAGTAAAATTTTGATCAGCTGGGACAAGCTTGAGTCATTTGAGAAGAGAAAATCTCAATTGAGAAAAGACCTTCATTAGACTGATCTGTAGGCAAATCTCTGGGGGCATTGTCTTGATTAATGATGGGCGTGGGGGGGGGGGCATCTCACTGTGGCCAATGGGCAGGGAGGTGAGGGATGGGGCTGAGTCCTACAAGAAAGCTGGCTGAGCAGTGTTTGTCCATGGTTCCTGCCTTGATCAAGTTCCTGCCCTAACTCCCCCTTGTGGAGCAAGTGAAAAGATAAAATAAACCTAATAGACTTTCGCCCACAAGATACTTTTGGCCATAGAGTCTCTATCACAGCAATGGAGAGCAAATTAGGACAGTGACTTGGACACTGGCTTTGTGTAATGAACAGTAAGGGAGTAATGTCTTGGGGTCCTCGACAGAGTCCACACATCTGGCTTTTTCCAAGAGAGTTTTAGAATGCTCTCCGGATGGGTTTCAGGCTGGAAGAGATTTATAAGGAAGCACTGCTGAACATTATTTTGAAATTCTATTCTGTAATGAGATTGTCTTTAAACCCTAAGGAGGCCAAAAATGGATGTTAAACACACCCTCATTTTAACTGCATTTCCATAACTTTCTGATTATTGTTCTGACATATGAAAAAAAAAACACTTAAAAAAATCAGAAGTGAAATAAAACCAAAATGATTAGAGTGTAAAATAGCAACTCCTGTAAGTATCTGGAGCAATCCCCAAATTTAAAATAACAAAATGCCTACTTAAAAACAAAACAAAACACATTGTTGGGGGTGGGGGAGGGTTGTGTCAGAAAGACCTCACCCAAGGTCAACACAGTTGCCCAGCAAGTCTGAGTTAGAATTTCCAAGCCCCACATGGTAAGGCAGGAAGTGAGAGTCTCCAGCTTTTATGACTGACTTCCAGCCAAACTACCTCAGTCCATCCTGTGGGGCTATGCCCCATTGACATCAGGGCCTTTAGCTCGTCCCACATCTTAGGGGTTCCACGGTGTTCCCTATCACATCCCTTCCTGGCACAAAGTTTCCAGTGTGGACCACTGGGAAATAAGCCTTGTCTAAAACACACCATTGGAGTCACATTATTGATTTTTTTATATACATATAAAAGAATAGATTTGGGGATGGGCAAGTGACACAGTCAGTAAGCAGCTGCCGCCTAAGCGTTAAATTCCAAGTTCAGATCTCCAGCACCCACGGACAAGGCAGGTATCAAGGTCTGCATCTGTACCCCTCACCCCAGAGGCAATGTAACCGAAGCGATGAGCTTCATAGTCAGTAAGAAACCATGTTCCAAAAACTAAAATGGAGATATAGGGAAATGGCTTGTCAGGCAAAGGTATTAGACATGCGAGCCTGACACTCTGAATTGGATTTCTTTGTAGCCATGGGAAAGACACCACGGTGCACATCTGTGGGAAGAGGAGCAGCACAGGGTATGAAGTCCAGCAGCAAAGAGAAGCTGCCTCAAGGCAGAAGGCAACGACTGCCCACCAGATACTGTCCTCTGACCTCCATGCATGTGTCCCTGCACGTCTGCAACTCACACACATACAAGCATAGACATACCATAAATTCATAAAATGTTTTTAAGATCAAGAGCTATAAAGAAAAAATGTCTAACTTTGTCCTCTGGACTCCACAGACACTTACACTCACGTCTGTGAACACCTGCATGACACATACACACATACATATACATACCTAAATGAACATATACATACACTACACACACACATACACACACATAGACACACATCTGTACATACCTACATGAACACATACATATACTGTGCATACACGTGCACCTATACATACCTACATGAACACATATGTATATTGCACTGCATACACACACACACACATACCTGTACATACCTACACAAACATATATGTACTGCACATACACACATACACACCTGTATGGCACAGACACCTGTACATACCTACATGAACACACACATACACTGCATGCGCACATGCACATACACACCTGTACATACATACATGTTTAGGAAGAGAGAAGCCACAGTAAGGAATGTTCGTGCCTCTGGAATCAAGCATTCCACAGCACCGCCTGCCATAGAAAGACCCAGGACTCACCAGGGCTGTACAACACTGGGAAAACACATTCATTTTCACTAGCTAGAGTTTTATGAAATCTTCCCCAACTCAGTTTACCGTTTAAAAACCGTTGCTTCTGGAAGGAGATCCACTTCATGACGCAGAAACTTCCTCCCAGGCAGCCCCTCCTCCGCTGGACTGGCCTTGGTCCAGGCTCCCTTCGCCTGAACCCTCCAGTTCATTCTCTGAGCAGCGAGCAAGTGGGGCAGGACTTCCTTGGGCCTGATCCAATGGAGCACATGCTTTGATGGACAGCACTAAATTTGGGCTGGGTGTGAGCCAGGATGGTAGAGTGCTTGCCTGCCAGGCACAAGACCCTGGGTTCGATCCACAGCATTACAAAATAAGTCAGTCAGATAAATAAACAAATATGAGAAGACATGTTGATTACAGATTGGGAGAGTAATCAGATACCAAATCAACCTTCTGCATGTCAAGTTTATTTTGGAAAGCAAGGTCATGGGTTTAAGAGCATTTAGACTCTAGCAAGCCCTTAGGCCAAGGACAAAGCTTTGCTGAAGACTGGGGCTTCTTTCAAGAGGTTAGAAACTGGTGTGATGCTTTCGGGTGTAAATTGATGAACGACTAGATCAGATACTATTTTTCTTAAAAGTCAGAGAGATGGAGGCCAGTTATAAAATACCTCTAAGACTTAGACCTTCCTAAGAGCTGATGGCTAAGTGGCTTATATCTTATTCCTACACTTGATAAATCCTAAGTTAGATTCTCTTTCCAAGATTCTCCAAGGTCCTCAAATGGTTGTCATTTCAGGGGCTGTCTATGTGACAGTGACCTAGAGGAAGCTCCTCTGCCTGCAGGGGGGTGGAGGGAGAGCACAGAAGGGGGGGGGGGAAGGGGCTGGTAAGGGATTCCAGTCAAGCTTCAAAAATCTAGAAGCCAGGTGGGCTGGTAAAGTCTGTGATACACGGGCATGGAGTCCTGAGTTAGGATCCCCAACACTCAGGAAGAAAATCACCTGTGATAGTGGACAGCTGGAACCCTAGCATTGGAGAGGCAAAGGCAAGAAATCCAGGGCTCCAGGTCAGCTGGTCTCGTCCAATTAGTGAGCTCCAGGATCATTGAGAGACCTCATCTCAAAAATATGGTAGAGAGTGATCCAGGAAGACATCCAGTAAGATCTCAGGCCTAGCACACACACACACACACACACACACACACACACACACACACACACACACACACACACTTTAATGATCATGGTAAAGATAGATAAATTAAAAGCAATAAAGAAAAAGAATTAAATTGTGCACAACAGAGGCCAGTGTTTGAGGCCTGTGATTGATTGGCAGCTGTCAGCACTATCACCATGGACATCGCTGTCTCGGGAGTCACTTGAGTTTTAATGATTGCATGTTAGTTGAAAGAAGGGAATGAAGGCACTCCACACTTCAAAACAACTGTGGAAAGGACTGAAATAAAAACTATATCTGCAAGGGGCAAGAACTGAAAGAAAACAGAAAAGAAAATGATCGCTTGGGCATTAGTAAGCTTTAATTTTTTTAAAAAAATGTTATTGTGAGTAATCACAATGTTTCGCCTTTTTAAAATGTGTCAGAGTAGCATAATGAATCCTCATCTATCCATCATCTCTGTTCATAAATAATAATTATTTTTAATCATACAGAAAAAAATGTGTGTCTATGCTGCAGCCTATTATAATAACTTTTGTGAGTGAGGCAATAAGGTTGACCTGGGGTGAGCCTAAGGTACGACACATGGAACAGAAAGTAGTAAGAGGATGAGTGAAAGGATGAGCATAGAAAGCACAGAAGGATGTCCAGTGTGTGCAGAGTGGTCAAGTGCAAACTGAAGTGAGTCCCTGACATGTGGTCCCCTGAGTCACACAAAAACACTTAAATAGCATCTTCAAGGCCAGAGAGACGGTTCCGTGTTTAAAAGCATTTGCTGTTCTTGGAGGGAGAGAGGACTGGGTATCCAGTTCTACACAGCAGCTCACAGCTCCAGTTCCACAGGATCCAAGGCTGTCTTCTGGCCTTCTCAGGCACATGCCCCGTGCAGTCAAAACCTTTGTACACATCAAATAAAGATAAATGAACTCATGGGCAGTATAAAAGAAGCACTTGCCCTGTGGCCACACTTGACCACGCCCTCCTCCCTCCCCCCTCCTTTCCCTCTCCTTCTTCTGCCTTCTTCCCCTCCCCCTTATTTCATTACCCTGTAGTTCAGGCTGGCACAGGACTTACTATATACCTAATCCTAAGCTAGTCGCAAACTCTCAGAAGTCCTCTTGCCTTAGCAATTGCTCAGGGTCAAGAAAGCTGAGGCTGGACCAAGAACTAGGTCTCATCCTGTCTGGGGCTGTTCAACCTTGAACACACCTTATCTTCAAACTCACAGACTTTGTCTTTACCGGTAGGGTTGGGAGCTTGGAAGTCAGTGTATGAGGCTTCCATAGGGCACAGTGGGGTTTAACCTGTCACAAAGCCTCATGGTGACAGTGTGGTGTCTGTTCGTGCTGGATGCTGCTCCCATCCTGTTATTGATGGTTTGTCATTTATTGTGCAATTGGGGAAAGACCTAGGTAAATTTTTTTTGATTCGGTTATCTAATAAATTTTTGTATTACATTTATTATTAGCGTACATATGTGCTTGTGCTCCTGGAGGCAACACCCAGGAGGAAGATACAATAGAAAAGAAGCTGGGAAACCAACAGAGTCGCCGGAACGTAGGAGGTTTACGTAAGCTTTTTGCAGTGAGGCAATTTTTATTAACTAATTGCGAGGTTCAAGGAAATCCTAGGAGTGATATTTGGCAGGCTGAAGAGATTCTATTCCTAACTACCAGCAAAATTAGCCCCAGTGACACAATAAAAGTCAAGTTTAACTCAAGTTAATCAGCTATTGAACCCTGGGCACTTTCCCAAAGAGTAGAGCAGAACAAGAAATGGAACCAAAAATAAATGGGGGACAAGGAAAAGAGAGACAAAGACAGCAGACAGAGTGGAAGTGGGAGAGGAGGAATGGTGATGTGAGGAAGAGGAGGAGGAGGAAGAAGAAGAGGAGATGGGATGGAGATGTGAGGAGGAGGAGGAGGAAGGAGAGGAGATGGGATGGAGATGTGAGGAGGAGGAGGAGGAAGGAGAGGAGATGGGATGGAGATGTGAGGAGGAGGAGAGATATGAGGGGTGTGGAAAAGGAGAGGACAGGGCAGGAGATTGGAGGACAGGGGAGGGGAGAGACAGGGTGTGGAGGGAAGGGGAAGGGAGGGGAGGGGAGGGGAGGGGAGGGGAAAAGGACAAGGGAATGGCAGGAAAAGGAACAAGTGTTCTCAAGCTCTGACTGGAGGAAAGCCTCTGACTGAGGGCAAGGGGTGAGGAGAGATTCTCTTCAGAAGGCATTGAAGGCTATGACATTCAGATCAAGTCAACAGAGAATCCTGTGTTCTAGAACATGATTCAGGGATCTTATTTTCAGCCTCTTTTGGAATGGGCTAACCACAGTCAAGTTAATTACATAAAGTCCTGCCAAAACATTTCACAACTCTCTCCTTGAAGCCAAGCAAAATTATTTTTAACCAGTAGACACTGAAGGCTCTTTGAAGCAGGTCCCCCTTCAGAAGAACTGTGTCTTGCCACTACTGATTCTAATCTACTTCAGAACACTTGAAACGTCTCAGGGTCATCAATGGGTAGAGGAAACCTCATTTCAAAACAAAGCACATGAAGTTAGAAGGCCTCTAGAATCATCTCTTGTTCATTGCATCTACATTTATAAATCATTCAGTTGAGACCTAGAACTAATGAATGATGCCCCAGTCCTGGGTTCAATACTTGTTCTATTTTTTTCCTACAGCACATTGGTTAGAAGTTACTGACCCTAAAGTCTTGATCTCACATAGGAAGAAGAGACAGCATCCTTCAGGTAAGCTATGGACTGAGGAATCCCACGCATGCCCAGCAGCAGTTCAATGCCTGGCATGTACTTAGGCTTAAAAAACAAAACCCAAGGTTTCCTAGTTTTCTTCTCCATGGTACTAAGAGACGGGACTTGGTGCCAAAGGCAAGATGAGATGTTTAAAAGAGACATGGCCAGGTAAGCCTGGGACTTGGATGCTCATGTGCTCTTCTAAATCATTCAATAAAAGATGCCATCACTGTATGTGAAAGCTACTAGTCAAAAGAGGGAACACTCTGACTCTCTCTTAGAAGGTTCTATTTAATCTGTTGCATCAGTCCTCCTGGGGAGGTGTAAAGAAATTTATTCATCCCAGAGAGAATATCCATGATATACACAAGGCCAATTGCACCCAAGTCTACAATAAAGAAACAGTGAGCTCATCTGTTCTTCCTTACAGGAGCACACATGACTTTGATGACTGGAGTCTACCTGAGGAGGCGTGATCTCCGGGCCTCCTGTACTCCACCCTGGGGCCTCTTCTGCATTTAGAGTAGGTTGTCATTGAGCACAGCCTTCTGGATGTCTCTCGAAGTTCTTCACAGTCGCCGACTCCAGTGTGACACAAGCAGCCATGTCATTCCCAGAGCACAGAATTCTTCAATAGAACCTCAATCCTGAACACAGAGCAGGGCTTGGCAGGCCTCATGCAGCAGGATGGGGCATAGAGGGGCTGACAAAGCACAGCTAAGACCATGAATTGAGCCTGGGCTTCTTTCATTTAACTGGGTATGTTCTTCAATCGAAAATGCATGATCTGATTATTTTTATTTAGATGGGAAGGCAGCCTTGCTTCTTAAATAGGTTATTGTCACAGTATTTTAAAATGAAGCATTAGCCAGTAATTTACTGTGAGTGAATCCTTAGGGATAGTTGGGAATTAAGAGACCCCTCCAGAGCAAAGCTCCTAAATACTTTGTGCCAGGATAATAAGGGTCTTTTAAGAAATGTTAACAGTTCAGCACCCCATAACTTTCTAGTGCAGGTAAATAAGTGTGTGTGTGTGTGTGTGTGTGTGTGTGTGGTGTGTATATTTGTGTGTGTTTGTATGTATGTGTGTATATGCATGTGTGGTTTTATGTGCAGTTATGACTATATGTTTGTGTGTTTGTGCATGTATGTTTGATTATGTGTGTGTACACTTGTTGTGTGTGTTTGTCCATGTGTGTATATGCATGGGTATTTGTTTGTATATGTTTGTGTGTAATTATGCTTGTATGTTGTGTGAACGTGTGTGTGTGTGTGTGTGTGTGTGTGTGTTTGCTTCAAACAGAAAAGATCCTGGGCTTTTGCCTCAGGAAGCTTGAGCAGGTGTAAATGGACTTCACATACAGATGTGAGCATGCAGTTATCCCTCTGGTGTGCCCATTAGAAAGCTGCTCTGGCCTCCAGAGTCTTTCCCGGGCCAGACCAGCAGGGCACTGGAGCTCATGCAGTGACCCCACTGGCCTGACCTCATGCTCCCACTGGGCTTGCTCTCTCTACTCCAGCCTCCAGCCATCCCCATCTCCTGATCACCTCCCACTTGGACACTTCATACCACCATGCAGGGTTGCCTTGGGACATGGGAAGGCAGTGAGCTGGAAGTAGAATTGGGCTCTCAGTTCTCAGAGCCTGTCCCCAGTGATATGCTCCCTCTAGCAAGGCCACACTATCCCTCAAACAGCACCACCAACTGGAGACCTAGTGCTCAAATACACGAGCTTTTGACTATTTCTCATTTAAACTGCCATAATAGTATAGAAAATATAGAATAGTATCTAAATATATGTAAATAAAATAAAATATGTAATAATATATGAAATTATATAGTTTACTTGAATACTTTTGGTATTTAAAAAAAACACTACTTGATAAGACTATTTGAATATTTTTCACTTAAAAAAAGATAAACTGGCCTTCTGGTCTCCACAGCCAGTCCTACAACACCCAGAGGAAGCTCTACTTTTAGGTGTTCTAACAGATCCAGGATCTCAGGGCTCCAGAGGTAGCTTGACTCCCAGGAGCCCTAACACATCCAGGATCTCAGGATCACAGGATCACAGAGACCGATGAACTCTGAGGAATTCTGACACAACCAGGATCACAGGAAGGACAGGCTCCAGTCAGATATAGGGAGGGCAGGTAGCACTAGACATAATCAGATGGCAGGAGGCAAGCATAAGAACATAAGCAACAGAAACCAAGGTTACTTGGCATCATCAGCACCCAATTCTCCTACCATAGCGAGTCCCGGATATACCATCACACTGGAAAAGCAAGATTCGGATCTAAAATCACTTCTCATGATGATAATAGAGGACTTTATGAAGGCCATCAATAACTCCCTTAAAGAAATACAGAAGAACACAGGTAAACAGCTAGAAGCCCTTAAAGAGGAAACACAAAAATCCCTTAAAGAATTACAGGAAAACACAATCAAACAGGTGAAGGAAATAAAGAAAGCCACCCAAGATTTAAAAATGTAAAGAGAAACAATAAAGAAATAACAAAGGGAGACAACTCTGGAGTTAGAAAACCTAGGAAAGAGATCAGGAGATGCAAGCATCAGCAGCAGAATACAAGAGATAGAAGAGAGAATCTCAGGCAGAAGATACCATAGAAAACATTGACATAACAGTCAAAGAAAATGCAAAAAGCAAAAAGCTCCTAACCCAAAACATCCAGGAAATCCAGGACACAATGAGAAGACCAAGCCTAAGGACAATAGGTATAGAAGAAAGCAAAGATTTCCAAGTCAAAGAGAAAGTAAATATCTTCAACAAAATTATAAAAGAAAACCTCCCTAAACAAAAGAAAGAGATGCCCACGAACATACAAGAAGCCTACAGAACTCCAAATAGATGGACCAGAAAAGAAATTCCTCCCGTCACATAATAATCAAAACACCAAATGTGCTAAACAAAGAAAGAATATTAAAAGCAGCAAGGGAAAATGATCAAGTAACATATAAAGGCAGACCTATCAGAATTACACCAGACTTCATCAGAGACTATGAAAGCCAGAAGATCCTGGGCAGATCTCATACAAACCCTAAGAGAACACAAATGCCAGCCCAGGCTACTATACCCAGCCAAACTCTCAATTACCACAGATGGAGTAACCAAGATATTCCATGGCAAAACCAAATTTACACAATATCTTTCCATAAATCCAGCCCTACAAAGAATAATAGATAGAAAACACTAACACAAGGAGAGAAACTACACCCTAGAAAAAATTAAGAAGGTAATCTTTCAACAAACCCAAAAGAAGATAGCCACACAAACATGATTCCACCTCTAACAACAAAAATAACAGGAAGTAACAATCATTTTTCCTTAATATCTCTTAACATCAATGGACTCGATTCCCCAATCAAAATGCATAGACTAGGCCGGGTGTGGTGGCGCATGCCTTTGATCTCAGCACTCAGGAGGCAGAGGCAGGCAGATTTCGAGGCCAGCCTGGTCTACAAAGTGAATTCCAGGTCAGCCAGGGCTATACAGAGGAACCCTGTCTCAAAAAAAAAAATGCATAGACTCACAGATTAGATACTTAAAACACGACCCAGCACTTTGCTGCATACAGGAAACACACCTCAATGACAAAGACAGACACTACCTCCAAGTAAAAAGTTGGAAAACAATTTTTCAAGCAAATTGTCCCAAGAAATAAGCTGGAGTAGCCATTCTAACATCGAATAAAATCTACTTTCAACCAAAAGTTATCAAAAAAGATAAGGAAGGACACTTCATATTCATCAAAGGTAAAATTTACCAAGATAAACTCTCAATTCTGAACATCTATGCTCCAAATGCAAGGGTGCCCACATTAATAAGAGAAACTTTACTAAAGCTCAAAGCACACATTGCACCCCACACAATAATGGTGGGAGACTTCAACACCCTTCTCTCAGCAATGGACAGATCATGGAATCAGAAACTAAACAGAGAATCAGTGAAACTAACAGAAGTTATGAACCAAATGGATCTAACAGATATTTATAGAACATTTCATCCTAAAGCAAAAGAATATACCTTCTTCTCAGCACCTCATGGTACCTGACCATATCATTGGTCACAAAACAGGCCTCAACAGATACAAGAAGATTGAAATAATCCCATGTACCCTATCAGATCACCACAGACTAAGGCTGGTTTTAAATACAAACAAAAACAACAGAAAGCACACATACACATGGAAGCTGAACAATGCTCTACTCAATGATAACTTGGTCAAGGAAGAAATAAAGAAAGAAATTAATGGCTTTTTAGAATTTAATGAAAATGAAGACACAATATACCAAAACTTATGGGACACAATGAAAGCAGTGGTAAGAGGAAAACTCATAGCTCTAAGTGCCTCCAAAAAGAAACTGAAGAGAGCTTACACTAGCAGCTTGACAGCACACCTGAAAGCTCTAGAACAAAAAGAAGCAAATACATCCAAGAGGAGTAAATAGCAGGAAATAATCAAACTCAGGGCTGAAATCAACCAAACAGAAGCACAAAGAACTATGCAAAGAATCAACAAAGCCAGGAGCTGGTTCTTTGAGAAAAATCAACAAGATAGATATACCCTTAGTCAGACTAGCTAGAGGGCACAGAGACAGTATCTAAATCAGAAATGAAAAGGGAGAGATTACAATGAAATATATCTTAAAATAATTATTGTTTGTTGACTATTAACAGTGGAAAATATTAAAATTATGTTCTACAAAAAATTAAACTGATTTAAAGGTTTGGGGGTAGGCTGCAGAGAAGTCAAAACCCAGTATTTTCTAAAGAGTTCTGAAGCAAAAGTGAAGAAGAAAGAGTGTGAATAGATAGTGGCAGAGGGTAGAAAGAAATTCAGGTGAAAGAGAGTGGTAGAGATTATTCCAAGTTATAGTCCACTACTTTGGGAAGTACCAGCCAGAACCTGAATCAGGGGACCACATCACATCCACAGTCAAGAGGAGAAGGAGACGTGAATACACGCTCACTTGCTCGCTTGCTCGCTTACTTATGATCAACTCAATGTCTCCAGTCCTAGGAGACCTAGAGAATGGTGCTTCCCACAGTGAACTGGGTCTTCATTTGTCAATTAACTTAATTAACACTGTGTGCAAGCCCCACCTGTCCCTGACAGATAACTTCATGTATTGCTGAGGACTATTGTTCACATAAGATAAGAAGCCCAATGTTTTCACTTCTGCACACGAGGTCCCTTGTCCCAACTGCACAGGATATAGATGAGAGGAATGTGTAGGTAAGAAGTTCACTGGGTTGTGTGCTTGCCTCTGTTAGACAAAGGTGGGAAGTACCATAGCCTTGGATTTGGCTTTTATGGGCAACTGGCTGACCTAATTCAGTGCCATTCTCTGAGAGTCCTGTATATGGACCTGACTAGTATCCATCTCTCTGGCCAGTATTAAATAAAGCTTACTTCAATTAGACAATTGAGGATTTGGTCTTTCTCCTTGAAATTTTCAGGTTTACTAATTCCTCCAAACACATTCTCACCAGCTAATCCAGGGTTGACAATCCCTTCTCCAGACTCACTTTCCAGGAGGTTCTAGATTGTCTCAAGTTGACTAGTGAAGCTGACCATTTCTTCTGCCATATACAAAGCCCCTGGTTCAATCCCCGGCATCACCAAAAGAATAGCAATGAAGGAAGTAAAAATGATGGAGGGCAAGAGACTGTGCACACACAGGGCTGCTGAAGCTGTGTGGCTTCTGCAGGAGGGTAGGATTGCAAATGGAAAGATGGATGCTTGTATCCTAAACGATGCTTGTGTGCAGTAGTCTCATTGGGTGGCTTGGCAGATGTTCTCTGTGGCTATGCGCTCCCTGCCTTTGATCTCCCATACTCCAAGAATCAGAAAGAAATGCTCTTTGTGAGTGAATATGAGATTTCTTTGGGCACAGTGGCTGAGAGGGGAGGGCAAAGGAACAAACAGTGCAGGGACACCAAGCCACCATACAGGTCTCCACAGGCAGGTAGATCACAGAGAAATCTTTTGTGGCCTCTGAGCTCTGGTCACCTATGTCTATGGGACAGAGTGATCAGGGTAGACTATCAGTGGTGCTGGGATAACACACTTAAACCCAGCAACATGGGCACTGTCATACACTGATAAAATAGGATGTTCTAGAAAATGAACGGCAGCTTGTGCCCCTCACTAAAACTCCCTTTCACGTTGGTTATACATTCCAAAGATGTTGGAGAGCATGAAGAAGCTCTCTTCTTTACCATCTGAGAATGTTTCACCACAATTCCCATTCTGTCTTTTATTCATCGGTCACCTTACTCTGGTTAATATTCCTTCATCTTTTCCCAGTTATTTTGCACTTCAACATTTTTGGACACCTCTGGAATTTGCACGTTCTAGGTGATTTTTCTTCCAATGATGATTCTCTTTAGCTCCATGTCACGTCACTAGGACTTTGATTGCATTAGAATGAGTTCTGGTTGGAGTTGCTCCTATTATCTGTATCTGCCTGAAGAGATCTGTTTTCTTCCTTTTGTTAACATTCTCTCTCCTTTCCTGTCATCTTTGATCAGTTGACTGTTTTATTCATCCTATTTCTCTTTCAATTATTTTGGAGGCGATGCATGACAGCTTTTATTCATTAAAAAAAATTAAGTATTGTGATAATTTGTAAATGCTTGGGCCACGGAGTGGTACTATTAGGAGGTGTGGCCCTGGTGGAGTAGGTGTATCACTGTGGGTGTGGGCTTTAAGCTGCCTGGATGTCAGTATTCTGCTAACAGCCTTCAGATGAAGATATAGCTTTGCCTGTACCACATCTGCCTGGATGCTGCCATTCTCCCACATTGATGATAATGGACTGACCCTCTGAACCTGTAAGCCAGCCCCAACTAAATGTTGTTCTTATAAGAGTTGCCTTGGTCTTGGTGTTTGTTCACAGCAGTAAAAACCTAACTAAGACAAGCATTAAAGTTGAGGCTGGTGGTGAAGGTCTACAATCCCCACTGCTCTGCTTGGGAAGCTGAGGCAGGAGGATGGCACTTGAAACTTTCCTGAGCTGCAGAGCAATTTCAAAATGAATCTAGTCAAGTAGTGAGACCCTGTTTCAAATGTAATCAGAGATAGAGTTAGAAGTGGCTTTGTGTCGATGCTAGAGCAGTTGTTAGGCCCCAGGTTGAACCTTCAGTGTAGAAAAAAAATTGACTCTCAAACACTCTCAGATGAGGAAGGAAGAGAGTGTAAGAGAGAGAAAGTTAATAACCAACTCTATTCTAGGTACTGCCACAGGTTCTCAGGAAAAGATTAAATGATATCACTATTCTTATGACTCTCATCTTTGTGTGCCTTTACATGCAAAATGAATCAACAATAGATATAATAAAAAGTAAATTAAATTACACACTGGAAAGTAATAAGTGTTCTGGAAAATAAGAAAAGAGAAGATTAATGCAGAAGGCAGGGGTTGGGAGGAATCTGAACAGTTACATGGTGTGGGTCTCAGAGACAGTCCCCAGAGCAGACACAAAAGGAGCAAAAGGCTCTAGCTGTGCGGATTCAGAGAGAAGAGCATCCAAGGCAGCAGCCACCTCAGAGCAATAACAGAGGTGCAGCTCTGTGGAGCAGAAGACCATGCAAGGGCTCCTCCAACAACCGTGGTAACCCTGAACTAGGTAGGAGGAACTCATCGCAAACATTTTAGCAAGACTCTGATAGGAGCCTGCTTAGCATTCCAAAGACAGACAGACAGACAGACAGACACACACACACACACACACACACACAAACACACACAGAGGAATGTGTGTCGGGCATAGAAAAGGTTGACACCTGCCACGTGTGGCCATGCAGCTAAGTCAGCCTGGCACAGAGAAGGCAGTGCCACGTCTCCTTGCTCATCTCCAGAAGCTGAAAGCACTGACCTCTCAGAAGACAGTAGAACAGTGGTCACTGGGGACTTAATGGGAAGGTGGGAAGGTGTACAGAGAGGTGGGTGACGGCCCAAGTTAAGCCAGAAGAGCTGAGTTTACTCTACTACAGTACAGTCGGGCAACGGAGGGTGACTACAGCTTGGTTTTCTTGTGTCTTGTTTTGGTGTTTTATTTTTAACCTTCCTGGCCAACAATTTTATATTCTTAAATACCTAGAAGATCAGGAGGCTCCCACCAGTAGAAATGGTAAGTGTTTAAGAAGACAGAAAAGCTTGATTTGATCATTACATATGTACACCAAATTGTTGCAGTGTATTTCTTGCATTTGTATGCATGGTATATGTCAATGAAAATGATTATTTTCATTTAAAGGAGCTATTCTAACCCAACTATGCTAGCCTGCTACCCAGCCACATGCCCTGTTATTTCCATCTGGTCTTGCCCTGACTCCCTCTGGTACTCGTGTGTCCTCATGGCTGCTCCTTCACCTCAACCTCCTGGTCCCTCTCTGTCCTTTTCTGGCTCTCTCACTCTGTCCCTGGGACCCCATGACTGGGATCAGAAGTCCTGCCCTGTTCTCTCTGCCCAGCTGTTGGCTGATGAGCACTTTACTAACCAATCAGAGGTGATGGAAAAACAATCTTTACACATCATTGACACAGGAGATGCTGCTCTAATCATGACCGTGCCAAAGTCTGTACTGCAACAAGATCTCTGGGCACAGAAAGCAGCATCGAAATACACAGTGCACAAAGCCACCACCCCCACCCACCCACCCTTAAAAGCAGCAAGTGCTCCTAGCTACAGCCATCTCTCTGTCTCCCGTGCTAACTTCCTTCTGCTCTTTCTCTTTACGGTTCTGTAAAATTCTGGTCTTAAAATGTCTTCAGTTCGATTTACAGGCCTTAAGAGCCTATTTTTCTATTACACTGTCTTGGAAATTTGGAAACGGATTTCCCACCTCGATGAGCAAAGTGCAGGGAATGACAGTGGGGGGATGGCGCAAAGTTGTTCTTGGCTTGTTCAAACTCAGAGAAGGCTTCAAAAGGGAAACGTTAGGCCACGTCCCTGTCTCGCTCAACAGTAAGGACCAGCTTCGCGTGAAAGTCCAGTAAGAATAGCTACCACGCTGCATCAGTACCTGACACCATTTTAATAATCCTGGTGCCTGTCTTTTAACAAATTAAGATGTGTGATTTCTCTGAGATAACTAACCTCATTTTAATCTGTGAGGGATTTTATTTTTTCAAATTTAAGAGCAAGTAGCAGGTGGGATAGTATAAAGTCATATGCAGAAATAAGTGGTGTATTAAGTTCTTCGTGATTATAATTGTCACATTTCAAGTTCTGCTTCTAAAATTCTGGGATAAATGAGGATAAAAGCTGATTCTGCGCCAGCTTCCTGGGGACTCCTGAGTGAGCCCTGAGGATCAGTTAGTACCATGTTCTACCACTAGAGGGAGCTGATGGTCCTCTGGGACTTGCAAACCAGCCGTGACCTCCACCCACTCCCTGAAATGGCTTTCTCATTAGGAGCGGCTCATTATCACTTCAGTCTTGGCATAATTATGAAAGAACTCTCTAATCATTTGGAGAGGCAAGAAAGAAGCTAATAAAAAAGAAACTGATAAACTCTATCAGATACCCCCCAAAACTTCTGAGGAAATGTTCCACTGCCTGGAGGCTTACCATGAAATACTAACAGCTACTCAAACAGGAAAAAAGTCAAATTATAGAAAATTCCACAGGACAAAACACATTTCATTAAAGATAAAAAGGAACAGGCGGTTAACAGTTACATGATGAATGGCCCCAAAATTGCTTATTGAAGAATAAGCAGCCATGGAAGTGTCAATCAACCCTGTCTTTTTTTTCCCCCCCTCCCCCCACCCTCTCTGGCTTTCCCTTTCAGTTGAATTCAAAGAACCTGGTCATTTCAAAACCTGAGCAGCCTCACAGTCACCCTGAGGTCTGAATACTCACTTGCACTGTGGAGCCAAATGTCTTGACAACTGGAGGTCTTCCACTAGTTCTAGAAGATGCCCTGAGAACCCTGGTGATCTCTCTGATGGGAATGAAGTCTCTGTCCCTTAGGATGGCTTTACTGGGGGAGTCCAAATGGTGACATGGTATAAAGAGCTAACTCCCTCATAGGTCCAAGCCCCGCTTTCCCAGAATATAGAAAAGGACTTGGTCCTCACACACCCTGTGCCTCATGAGCCTATCACGTATGTTTTTCTTGAAGTATATCTACTCTTGGGGGCAAGGTCAACCCTTACCAACTCTACTTGCCAGGCCTATCCTTGGCAGTCATTTGATTTTTGCACAAAGTCCAAGAAGATACTTAGAAAAGACTAAGCTGAACCAAGCATGGCGGTACACGCTTTTAGTCCCAGTCCTCAGGAAGCAGAGGCAAAGGCAGTCAGTTCTCTGCCTGTTGAAGCCAGCCCGGGCTATAGAGCAAGTTTCAGACCATCTGTGGCTATGTAATGAAACTGTATTCCAAACAAACAAATGGAACAAATGGGTTATGTTAAACCAATGGACTCCTGACTCCCTCTCCTATAAGCAAAGTTCCATGGCAGCCATTTGCCATTTGGGGAACAGAGGAGGCTGAAGATGTAGGAGAAAAAGCACATGACCAGAGCTTATGATTCTCATGCAGGAATAGGATGTGGAGAAAAGCAAAGAAGGACCTGCTGTGGGCTGGACACCTAGAGTTCACCTGTCAAAACTCTACCTGCCGGTCAGAGTGTGGCCTTTCATGGAGACAGGACCTTTTAAGAAAGTGACTGGGAGAGAATAAGATCCTTAGGTGGGCTGTTACCCAGTATGATTTGTGCCCTCAGAAAAACAGAAATTCATACTCAGAGAGAAGAAGGTGTGAAGGGTCGGGAAGGAGGCAGCCATTGTGGTGTGAAGGGTCGGGAAGGAGGCAGCCATTGTGGTGTGAAGGGTCAGGAAGGAGGCGGTCATGTATAAGCCTTGGATAGAGGTCTTGGAAGGAACCAACATTACTGATACCTAACATCAACTTCCAACCTCCCAAATAGCAAGGAAATCAATCCTTTGTCATGGCCACTCAGGTAAACTGACCCAGGCTGCCTTTCCTCCCTGGGCTAAGAAGAAATTCCCCATGCTGATAGCCTGAAGAGACACTAAACGCCATAGAGCCATAGATCCCTTTGTCTATGTGACACTGCAGAAGGTTCCTCGGAGTCCTTTATCTGCTTCAGGAGTCCTGTTGGTGGAATTGTTAGGACAGTGGGTCCCAGAAGACAGTGTTCTCCCTCAGCTCCCACAAAAGCTACACTGGTGTGGGTCTGTGGAGGCTGTTGACGTTCACCCACATTCCAGAGGACACTGCAAAGAGGATGGTGGCTTCTGTAGGGAAAACATTTGAACACCATAGGCCAGTGGAGCCCTGGTATAAGTGAGGGGCATATGGGAGGGTCACACTGACACTGCGGTAGCAAGAGAGAAGCAGCCATCAGCGAGGTGCCAGGCCAGTGAACTGTGAGGCTGTGTCACTAGCAGGAAATAACATCAGGGTGAGCAGTGGCCAGGTGGTTCTGGGCTCGCCGCTGAGCAGCCCTGGACTGTACTTGCACGAGAGCTCACAGTTTCCTCTTGCCAAGGTACCACTTTGGAACAAAAAGGGGCTGTGAGTGTAAGATGCTGAAAACAAGAGAGTTTGCCTATTAGATAGCTGAGAGAAGCTGAAAGAACATCCTTTACAAATACAACTTTCTCTTCTACTGGGGTGGGAGTGGCAGCTGGGAACTAAGATGTCAAAACTGGATGACAAATGTGACCCTGAAATCACATGTGCCTGGCCATCATTTCTGTCCCCACATGTCAAAGTCACCCTCAGAACCATGAAGGAAGGGTCACTTCTGGAGCATGACATGATCACCCTATCTCTAGAGGAATGCCCCCATTGTCATATTGTCTTTCCTTCTACATTGTCAAGTGCTTGCTCCTTGGAACCATCATTGATATTGTGTATAGATAAGCACACAGGCTGTGTTTGTCCTTGCTGTGAGGGACAGAGTCAGATATAAGGGAGAAAGCCAGGGTCCTTGATAAGCTTTGGTGACCTTGCTTAGGGTGGGTCTTTTCCTTGAAGGGATGTTGATTAGAGCTGGACAAAGATAACAGTGCTGTGAGTCAGGATGGTTGGGCACACCCTGGCTAGGATTCTGAGATAGTATTGGGGTGTATGTCTTTGATAGTTTCAATTGAAAAGTTAATGGGTCTTTTTTGAAGATTCTAAAAGGACGAGGTTACAAAAGCTTCTCACTTTCCTGTAGGATCACAGCCTGAAACCCCATCCCAGATTTAAAACTGTAAATTAAAGTGCATCTAGACATGTACTCAACCAACCAAGCCAGCCCAACAGCACATACATGGCATGGGGGCACAGATTATGTCCCGCAGCCTATCCACATGACTCACCGTGCCAGCTGAGGAAAAGGTCCAAACTCAAAACTTTTGAGCATGATTTCAATTAAATTTGGATTGTTTGTACACCATCACAAGACTGAAAGTAAGTGTAGCCATTGTTAGTTGGAACCATCAATACTTTCAAGACCAGTGTTTCCTAAAGAAATGGACTTTTATCAAGAAGGAAAAATAGAAGAATGAAGTCGTGTCAGTGAGGACAGAGTGTGGGCACTGGAATGTAGACAGTTCTAATGCCGCATCTGCTGTGAAAAACTCTCTATGTAGATACACACACACACACACATACACACCACCACCACTACCACCACCACCACCACCACCACACACACACACACACAGACAGACAGACAGACAGATCCCCTGGGCTCTATTGCTTATGTGTATAGGGCCCAGTATTGGCCATCTTACCTCAGTTACTGAAGGAGAAGAAGTTCTTATACTTTCATGTATGGTGGTTTGAATATGATTGACCCAGGGAGTGGCACTATTAGGAAGTGTGGCCTTGTTGGAGGAAGTGTTTTGTCATGGGGGTGAGCAATGAGACCCTGCCCCTAACCACATGGGAACCATTCTTCTCCTAGGTGCCTTCACAACAAGAGGCAGAACACTCTTTGGCCTTACATCTGCCTGGATGCTGCCATGCTCCCACCTTGATGATAATGGACTGACCCTCTGAACCTGTAAGCCAGCCCCAATTCAATGTTGTTCTTATGAGAGTTGCCTTGGTCATGGTGTCTGTTCACAGCAGCGAAACCCTAAGGAAGACAATGTGTAACAAAATCTGCTATAAGCCCTCTATAGAACTCGACTTTTGTGGAGACATGCACATGAGCACTGTGGTAGAAGGTCAGACAGAAGCCGGAGAGGCATTGTCCTAGCCGAGGCTTCTGGGAAGGACAGCAAAGCTTTAAAGAAAGTCTGAGGGTGATCAGGACAAGCAGGGATGTCTTTGACATGACTGAGATCTCTGTTGCTTTCTGCCTTGGAATATCCCCCCTTCTCGCTTGGCTTGATACTCTGCCTGAGCCTCGGGGAACACAGAATTCTAACCCTAAGCTCCTTCCCAAATGATATCCTTCTGCTAGAATTTTAAGTTCAACAATATGGAGTAGAGATAACCAAGATAGGTCTGGGCATCACGGGTGACCACATGACCTTGAGCATTCAAGCCATTATGTGTCCAGCCTTAGCACGGTTGTTATGGGGATCAGGTACCAGCTGTATGGTTTGGGGACTGGAAAGGCTGCTCAGTGGTTAGGGGATCTCTTACTGCTTTCACAGAGGCCTAGAACTCCATTTCCAGCATGCACATCCAGTAACTCACTGACTATAACTCCAGGTCCTCTTCTAGATCCATGTGAGTCTGTGCACGCGGTGGTGCACATAAACTCATGCAGGCACACATATAAACAAAAATAAATTAATAATAGAAATAGAATAATTTTGCTTTTCTTATTAAACAAAATTAAAATTCAACTAAAACTGTATATTTTGAAGAACTCTGGTGGCTGAAGCACTAGTTGGGGACCTTTCTTCTCCACCCTCACCATAATTTCTCCCACAAACCTCTCCTACTTTATCTTCATTTCTCTGGCATCTTACCTTGCTTTTCTGTCTGTACCTATACACATACCTTCTATGTGACTTTTCTTTTTTTCAAAGTGAAACCCTGACAGCATTCTTAAGCATGCCTAATTTTATCAACTACATTTGATCTGAAGCACTTTAAATATTCTAAAGGACCATGGGAAGAGCCTGAATTTTAAGCTGTCCTTGAGTCAAGCACTGGTCTGTGCACTTATGAAGCTGTGTGGATCCAGCCATGTGGCTTAAAGATGACTATTTGACTCCATACTCCAAAGTCAAAACAGTAGCTTCTGTGTGGACACATTTCTTCTTATTACCCAGAACCAACGGATCGGTGTCTACTTCACTCTCAAAGTCTGCAGACACAATGCATACCCTCTCCTAGAAAGCATGGGGATCATTTGACCCATTGGGCCATGATAGTGATATTCACAGTTTAGTTCTGTCACGTTGAGCCAGTATTATGTGGGGTAAACAAGGCACTCCATCTAACACAAGATGCATGAGTCGCTCAAAAGTCTTCATACTCAAGGTAGATTGTTTTTTTTTTTTTTCTTGGCAGTACTGGCAATATAACCTAAGACCTCCCTGCATAGTAGGCTAACACAACTCTAGCTCTCTTTTTAACATTTTATTTTGAGAATGTATTACTGTATAGCCCAGGCTGGTTTTAAATTGTGACTCTACTACCTCAACTTCTACAGTAGTGGAGATTACAGGTATGTGCTGCCATGCCCGAACCTAAGGGAGATAACACTTTAATGCGATTTCAGAAAACCATATCAGTTAGGCTTCAGAAATGCAAGGTCAAATCCCAGCTTTTAGTTTTATTTTTTGTGAATTTCATGACTTTTTTTTTTTTTTACTATAATTCATCTTGACGTCTACATTTTGGCAACCCCTTAAATTCTCCACCTAGTCCCTCCCCCTTACTTAGCAATGTGAACTTAGAGTTATTTACACACCCCTTGTGTTTTAGGTTCCCTGTCTGTGGAATGCAGAAGGGGGTGACAGCATCTACCTCACTGGGAGACAGGGAAGTGATACCCACAAAGCATCCATGCCCATGACCATACACACAACTTTTAAATGGTTTTCGGGGGGTATCATGTGTGTGGCATGACCCCTCCATGACCTCTCCATGACCCCTCCATGACCCCTCTGCACCCAGTTATACCTCCTCTTTCACCTACTCTTTTCAGTTCGTTGTTCTCTACTCGGCAGGAGACCATCCTTTAAGTGCAGAATCCGTTGAGCACTGCCTTAGACAGTGTTCTATGAGTTCCTAATCTAGCATAGAGATGAATTGGACTGATTTAAAGAGAAAATCAAACCTTAATAAGCCCTCTGGATTGAACCTATGCCACTAGCTTTCAGCTGCCTTTTAAATCATCTATTTTAAAGCTGGATGCACTAAGGAGTTTGCTATTCACCTCCCCTAAACTTTGCTGTGGATAATCACACCTCTAACACAGGGACCACAATAGTAATGACATCTACACATTCGTGTTCAGAAACCTGGAGGCCACATTCATTCAGCTCGAATCCATGATGTCACAGAGTTGAGTCACTTGAGACAACCCCAACATTGTCAACTGTTTTCTGAGCGTGCCCATGGACAACCCCCTTGAGGACCACATACTCACCTCTCCTCGCCTCTACTCACCCGTCCCTCCATCTTGACTCCCCTTGCCTCTTCATCCCCAAACTATTCTTCCTGCCCTTCTCTCTGTCTCCACGCTTGGCTGCCTTGGGAATAAACTCGTCTTGGTGACAGACATACTGTGTGATGGGCAGCACTACTTGGTTATGGTTTAATCATAAGACTTAATTTTACAGGGGCTGCAAACCAGTCATGTTGATACCATGAGGAGACTCAGGCAGGAAAATTATGACTTTTGGGCCAACCTAGGCTACAGACCAAGTCTAAAATGGAGAGGCAGGTGAGAAGAAAAACAGGGAGAAGGAAGATCAGAAAGTAGCTAAGGAGCCACAGGTATAGACACAGAGAGGGACATATGTATTGTGCTGAACACAGGATGGGGCAGAGAGAAGGGCCAACCTAGGACTCAGAATGGGAGGCTGGTATATGTTGGGGTTGCTTAGTGTTTGTGAAGCTGATATTTGACATCAACATCTGGTTGGGTGGCTCTTCGTTCCTTCACAGCTCCTCAGCCTCAGGCCCCTGCAGCACACCAAACTCCGGAGATGACATTCAGGAATGGCCTCTTCACACTGGCAACTTGTGTCCCCATCTCATGACAATTCACCCCATTGCAACTCTTGGCTGTGTATTTTAATAGATTCTGTAAGCCAAGTGGTTCTGAAGTCCCTAGTTTTTTGCCCAGGAGCCTCTCTGTCCATTGGCCTCCATAGTAGCTGGTCTGTCAGTAAACTTGGAGGTTCCTGTTTCCCTAAGCACTTTCCCACATAGGAATGCTTCCTACTTTTATTTTGTCCTTTAGTGTGCAAGCAACTTGAGACTTTCCTGGTTTGGGGTGTGCCCTGTCTGGGGAGCCTCTGACTAAATACCAGAAAAATAGCCAATAATAACAATAAACAAATGGAACAAAAACACAAGAATATTTGAAAGAAGAAACAGACGCCATTCTGTTCTGCAGGTGTGGGCCGTGCGAGCTTTGTTTCTGGATGTGAACGGGGAAGCTGAGCCCTGTTCACATAAGAGAACTGTGGATTCCAACCCAGATGTCTCCTTTAGATCTAATCCTCAGTTGCCACAAATGTCACAGTGGGAAAAACAATGTTATTCACCCCAGCGGGGTGACTCCAGACACACTCAGGATGTATGTTGTGGGAGGCCCCAGGCAAGGCTCAAAATTCTAGCATAAAAGTCCTTAGGGACATTTCCAGAAGTTGCTTATGACCTCAGATTGGATCCTGGATGGAATTAACTGGCTGTAGCAAAGGAAACTTAGGGATTCTCTGGAGAATTTTAAGCTGATGGTGGTAGGCAAGGTGAAAGTTCACTTAGGGAGGTGGGACTACCTGTTGAAAAAGGCAGGTTACAGAATAGTGTGTGCCACTATTTCTGGAGAGATGCAAACACACTTCTACTCACCTCCGCTAGGGAACTGATAACAGACCAAAGTGAGGCTGGCACACAGTCCATCTTGATGAAGCAGTGATTTTCATTGGGGTCACTTAGAGGAATATGGGTGAGAGGTCACTTACAGGAGCAAACGATACCAAGACTGCTGTTTCACCAAGCTCACCCCAGCATGAACCACACCTCACAAAAGCTAGGCACCTGGAGCTCACTTCACAGCCTGGCAGCAGCTTCTCAGTGGATCAGAGTGTCCTTCTCAATGGATCAGAGTGTCCTTCCCAATTGGCCAGTTGGTCTTAGTCTCTTGCAGGTGGCTGAATCTGAGTCACTACTAAGCACCCAGACAGAGACTCTTCCTATGCCTTACTGCTCATATGTTCTTGAGAAGGGAGGGGTTAGTGAGTCTGCTCGGTTCCAGGGACTTCCTGAAGCTGTTTTGAGTTCACTTCCTGGCTTGATGACCTCCTTATAGATGTCCTGTCTTAAAATGCCTGATTGTTTCTCCTCTTTCACATCCTGTGTTTACAGAAGTTTCCTTCCAAGATGGGAGGCTTTGACCTTGGAAGGAAGTACTACACATGAAAGAATGACACAAAAATGTTTATGTCTAGAAAGGATACACAGGAAATCATATTCTCTCTCTCCCTCTCTCTCTCTCTCTCCCTCTCCCTCTCCCTCTCCCTCCCTCTGTGTGTGTGTGTGTACGTTCATGTGTCTGTCTGTCTCTGTCTCTCCTTGTCTCTCTCTGTCTCTTGTTTGTATCTCTTTGTCTCTCTGTCTCTCTGTCTCTGTTTCTCTCTCACTCTCTGAAAGGATAGACAGGGGATAAAAACTCAGGGCCTAGGGCCTAGTACTTACTAGCCAACTGGTCTACCACCGATACACACTCAACTCTACTTGCTTATTTCTGCCTATCTATAATTTTCAGTATTGTTTCAGCAACAATTAAAGTTCACCTTACTTTTTTTTAATTAGGTATTTTCCTCATTTACATTTCCAATGCTATCCCAAAAGTCCCCCATACCCTCCCACCCACTCCCCTACCCACCCACTCCTCTACCCACCCATCCACTCCCACTTTTTGGCCCTGGTGTTCCCCTGTACTGGGGCATATAAAGTTTGCAAGTCCAATGGGCCTCTCTTTCCAGTGATGGCCAACTAGGCCATCTTTTGATACATATGCAGCTAGAGTCAAGAGCTCTGGGGTGCTGATTAGTTCATAATGTTGTTCCACCTATAGGGTTGCAGATCTCTTTAGCTCCTTGGGTATTTTATCTAGCTCCTCCATTGGTGGCCCTGTGATCCATCCAATAGCTGACTGTGAGCATCCACTTCTGTGTTTGCTAGGCCCCGGCCTAGTCTCACAAGAGACAGCTATATCAGGGTCCTTTCAGCAAAATCTTGCTAGTGTATGCAATGGTGTCAGCGTTTGGAAGCTGATTATGGGATGGATCCCTGGATATGGCAGTCTCTACATGGTCCATCCTTTTGTCTCAGCTCCAAACTTTGTCTCTGTAACTCCTCCCATGGGTGTTTTGTTCCCAATTCTAAGAAGGGGCAAAGTGTCCACACTTTGGTTGTCCTTCTTCTTGAGTTTCATGTGTTTTGCAAAAAAAGTTCACCTTATTTAAACAAATAAATACAAGCAAATTGAATACTTTCCCCTAAGAAAAAGAAGTAGGTGCTGGTGGCTGTCCCTGCCCACAGGAAGTGCCTGGGCATCCACAGATGTCTTCTCACCTCTTCCCCTCAAGACCTCCGATTACTCTAACTGGAGCACCCCAGAGCCATTCCACAGCATGTTGTACATGTCAACGGTGCCTACGTATTTCAAAGCTGCTTCCTGATGCCTGTTACAGAGCCGCCTTCCTCTAGGTCCAGGCTTACAAATGATGGGAACCCTTGCGGGGCCTTTACAATAGACAGCTTGCCACATTTGAGTTTCATTTTTGGCCTCATAGGTGAATCTCTCATGTTAAAAATGTATCCATTATACATGCAAAAACATGCTTATGTATATGACACATATATTCATACATGTAAACACATGCTTATGCATACTGCATATACATACATACATACATACATACATACATACATACATACACACTATTGTTTGTAGTAAAAGAAATACGGTCAACAAAGGTCACACACACACACACACACACCGCACACACACACACACACACACACACTAACTACCTTGCCATTCCCCATCAGTGATGGAAACATGTCTCACATTATCTAAAATGGCTTCTAAGAAGTCTTCCATCCTGAAGCAACATGTCAAAGAAGCATACACCTGATACCCACTTTTCTACATCAGCTCCTAGACTATTTCTGCAGCCCATGGGTAAACTGGGCTCCCAACATCAGATCATTTAAAACAATGAATCGTTCCAAACTGCAGCTTCAGTGTGTCTTTCCCTCAGCACTCTCTACAAGGGGAATCATTGAGGGGCAGATGTCAGTTCCCTCTGAACCGAGTGCTCTCTGCTCTACACACCCACTGCTTGCACATAGGGCACATTTTCTCTTCAGCACAAACAGAGTCTTGAACAGGGACTGTCAAGCCAGGGTAGCACCTTCAAATGATGTTTATTACAGCTTTAAGGGGAAAGGCTTCACCTTAGGAAGCGGTGCAGCTCTGAGGGGAAAGGTATCCTGGCGGTCCAGAGCCAAGGAACATTGGAGGCGCACCACATGACAAACCTCACACAGATTTTTTTGGGGGGAGAGACACAGAGAGTGGTTGCCTCTGCTTGGGCAAGAAACAGCAGGAAACCACGCAGGTGGCTGGTTTTATATAGGGGCTTTGAGGGGTGGAGTTTTCCAAAGGGGGAACTGGTAGGGTTTTGAGCTCAAGGATTGATGAGTTTGAAGGCTCAGGGATAGGTGGGTTTGAGTGAGCTTTCCAACCTGGAAGTGGGCTCAGACCTTTGACCCTGCATTTGGTTCAGGGTACCTTGTGTGACACTGATCACATGGATTCCCGTTTTGATTTTTTTTTTAGACTTCCTTCATAAAAGTCACTGGTGGTTTGGATGAAAAATGTTCCCTACATATCTCAGTGGAGGACATTGTTCTGGGGAGTTTGTGGTATAATACTTAATACTACCTAAGGTTTTAATTACTATGCTTTATATATATATATCAAATAGTATATGGCGCAGGAAGTAAGGTCAGGAAACTAATACTTCCTGATTAGGAACTTCTAATCCTCCCTAATTAGGAAGCCCAAATGATCATACAACACATGGCCCTAGCAACTGCAGGACCCCATAAGGGACAGCATTCCTAGGAGATAGCACCCATTAAAGATCAGCCTGAGATGCCCCCCCCTTAGCATCCCATAGCTACTGCTTCTCCTAAATTACATTAGACCAACATTATCTCAACCCTGTGCCCCAAAATCGTATGGCTTCCCTTGTGCCATCAGACACAAAGAAGAATCTGAAAAAGGCAAGTTAAAGATGGAAAGGTGAGATATCCTTGTTTTCTTGCAGTTAAGTTATGTTAATTTTGTTAATTTAATACACTATAAATCTACGACCCTGTGCATATGTTTGCTGGATCATTTCTAGGTCTGAGGAGAAGCTGCGTTGGTGGAGAGCCTGAAGGCATTCTATTCCAAGGAAGTCCCCCTTGGTTGGAATGGACAGATTCTAAAGGGAAGCTGGGCCAGGACATGTTTCTTTCCCCATTGCTCCTCTGTTCTCGTCTTATTGAACCCAGATGCAATCTCTGCTTAGGTGGATTAAGGACTGTCTTTGGAAGATAAAGTGGATAGTAAAAAGCCACATATTAATGAATTAGAGCCTGCTTATAAAAACCTCATCATCAAAATTTAGATCTGAGGCAGATTAAAAAAAAAGAGCAATTTATCCTCAAACATCCCCTTGGAAACGATCTGTGCAGAATGTGAGCATTAATCTCCGAGACCTGTGACTTTATATTCTGCATGTGCGAGCTGCCTACTTCCTCAAACTTTCTGGCCTCCGATATCCCAGAAGTTTACTGCTAGAAGGTTGTTGATTTTTTTTTCTTCCATCTTTATTATGTTGGGTTTGTTGATTTGTTTTGTTTTTTTAAAACTACTCTGGGCAGCAGAGAGAGAGAGAGAGAGAGAGAGAGAGAGAGAGAGAGAGAGAGAGAGAGAGAGAGAGAGCGCAGAGATCCTAATGCGCCCAGAACATGAGCTCTGGCAAAGTAAAGTCACTGCAGGTTAATTAAGAAATTTAAAAAATTCTTTCATAGACAACTCTTTGCCCTGAGAGGAAAGGTTATAATTAAGATAGATTCTATGTCATTCGGAGCATTTAAAATGCCAGCTCTTCAAAAAATAGAGATAATAAAGTCAGCAGGGAGAAAACGCACTGCTCAACGGGTTTACATGAACTGACCTTGCTAGCAGCAAGACTCAAGGAACTTTCTCTCTCTTCAGGGCTGCTTGCATGCTTGAACCATCTAATCTTCATCCCCAAAGCTGAGGAGATGCCCACCAGCTTTCTCTATGCCCAGAACAGTGTCCTCTGCAGACCTGAAAAAAATCTCTCTATAACAAGAAAGTGTTCCCCAGCTCAGGCCTGGTAGGATGTGGTGATACATCAGCCATAGATGGCTGGCCTTGCCAGGGCAGGGCAAAGTGTGGGGTGGGACCTACAGCAGAAGCAAGCCTCTTGTATGGAGTTAAGGCACCTGGTATTAACGTCTTTCTCTGTGTGTTGAGGTCCCGTGGCAAGGATATTGAGAGATTCTTCTATGTGGTCTCCAGAGACACATAGAGCTGGAGACATGAACAAAGCTCCACCCCTAGGGATGTGTGGTGGGAAATGCACCCTCTGGGTGATTTCACAGCACTGATCTTTCCATCCCTTTCTAGGCCACAGACTCCTCTCTCTGGTCCCTTCTCTCTGCAGGATGCTCTTCTGCAAAGGTGCTTCAAAGTCTGCCCCAGTCTGGCCCATGTGTCCCCTCTTCTGTCAATGCAATGCCCACGCACTGTAGCCCTGGGATACCTCTCCCTCCCACTCTCTCTTGCTTTTTGACTTTCTTAAGGGAGACCTAGACATACTCAAACGAGGTAGACACCTGTACTTCCCAGAAAGCCCTTCCTCTTTCTTTTTCTCTTCTTGTGGCCAGAGCCTAGAGACTCTTTGGACAGCTCTTTGGCAATGAATCTGTGCAGGGGGTGGGGGGTGGGGTAGAACCCTGAGCTTTGCACACACTGAGCAAGTTCCTGTTAACCCCTTGATTACTAAACTACATCACCAAACATTGCCTTCTGGAAACAAGGTCTCACTGTGTAGCTCACAAGTAGCCTTTACACGAACTATTCTCCTGCCTCAGCCTCTGGAGTGCTGAGATCACAAGTACATAACCCCATGCCTGGCGTGGTAGATATTCCTGATTGTCAACTTGACTATACCTGGAATGAACTGCAATCCAGAAGTGGACGGTACACCCATGATCCAGATCTCGAGGCTGGAAGACACAAGTTTCTGACCTTGTGTTCTGATCTTGACATGGAGATCTTGAGGTATAGTCGCCATGAAAAGCTTAGGCCCAGGCAAAGAAGTATGGACTTTTAATCCAAGGAGACTAAAGCAAGGAGATCTCTGAGTTCAAGGTCAGCCTAGGACAAAGCAAGTTCCAGATCTAGGCACACCTTTAATCTGGGTCACACCTTCTGCTGGAGACCGACATAAGGTCATTGGAAAAAGGAAAACTCACTCCTCTTCACTTGATTGTACTTACCTGCCAGCACATCTGTTGGAATCTACTTCTACAGAAGACCAGCTGAAACAACTAGCCTTGTGGGACTGAGCAACTACTAGATTCTTGGACTTCCCATCCACGGTTGCCCATTGTTGGGTTAGTTGGACTACAGATTGTAAGTCATTACAATAAATTTCCTTAATATATAGAGAGACATTCTATAAGTTCTGTGACTCTAGGGAACCCTGACCAATACACCAGGCCTGACCTGGGTTTCAGACTTCTCTTTCTGTCACGTGCATCTTGCTCACACTAAACGTTGTTGAGTGTGAGCATGGTGAAGCGGTACAGAATTACCTCTGGGCTGGACTCCAGCGAACCCCTCTCCAGCAGCTGACAACCACTGTCTAGTATGTGGGAGAGAGACGTGGTCACTCACTGCTCACGGTGTTGAGGACTCATTTGAAACTCTCAGACAACAATGTTCATGACGTGAAAACATCCCTGCTTACTGTGGATCCAGGAAATACTATTCACTGTGGGAATTAATAGGGTGTGACGTCTTTCTACTCCAATGTCACTGGCTACAACAAAAAGAAGACAGTAAAATTGCCCTGCCTTTAGTCTCTTTGAAAAACTCTTCACCGGCATCTGATCCCCGTGAACGTTCAGATCTTATACCTCGAACAACAAACCTTTACTCACTTGTGCAAATATATTCAGAGATGGCAGGCAGTTTGCACATGCTTGCCCATCTTCTGCATATCTGGGTTCAAGCCCAAAGCACGACTGATGTTACTTAATTTTATGCTCACTGAATTAGTGAATGGCTATACGGCTATACAAATATTGTTGTGCTAACCCTCAAAGATGCTGTCTATATGCATGTGTTAGTTTTCTGTTGCTGTATCCAAAATACCTGAGGCTGGACTTTTTTTTTTTTAAGTGTATTTAACTCATATACTCACCAGAGGCTCAATGTTCCAAATCAAACAGTTCTGGCTTTGTAAGCGCTGGCAAAAGTCCCTGTGATTATGTCACCATATTGTAGAGAAGCGGAAAAGGACTGTATAAGAAACAGGTCAACACATGGTGGTCTTCTTGATGACAATATTCTTCCTTGAGAATTAGTACATTCTAAAAACTCAACATTAATTCCTTCCAAGGGTGATGCCCCAGTGACCTCATTAGTTCCCAGGAGGCTCCAGGTCTCAATGATTCTACCACACCTCATCATCATCACACTGGGAACCAAGTTTCCAGGGTGAAAAACTCCCATGGATTAAAAATAAACCGTATTCATGCTATCACACTTTGAAATATACACGTCAACTGACACAGTAACTATATTGACTGTGATCTATTTTACATAGATCACATAGCACCTCAACTTGGGGTGGCATGGAGGCCTCCTGGACATCACTGGAAATCAGTCTAATATCTTTGAGTCTCACATCTATGTCCAGAATAAACAAGTGTATTGTGGAATCTAAAAAGGGTCTGTCATGGGCGGGATGCTATTGGATCCTTGACCCCAAGTCCAAGATATAAAAATATTAAGGGCTGTGATGTGTGCCATGCACCCCACAGGAGCCTTTCTGGCACCTTCTGCTGGATGCTGTGAGTCTTGTCTCTTAGCTGTGACACTCCCAGTCTGTCTCTGCTATGTCCTGGTCCCCCTTTCTTCTTATCTGTGGAGACACCAGTCATTGAGTAACAGCCTGCCCTACTCCTGTGTGACTCCAACATACTTTCATTACAGACGCCAACAGCTGATTTGCAAATGAGCACAGGGTCTGAGGTACTGGATTGAGGCCTTATGTGAGTGGCCAAAGGAAGGGGCAGTGCCCAGCCCAGGGAGGTCTGGAGGAACTTTGCTGGCTCCTTCCAAGACCCTCACAGAGTGTCTCTGCTGCCTTTCCTGGCTCAGCTGGCTAATTCTCAGCACTCGTTTCAGCCTGGTGGGGTTGCTCTCCATGGCGTTGGTGAGCTCTGCTTTCTCTTCCTCAGCCAGCTCACCCACTCTGCTTCGGGAACCTTTTCTAATCTCAAGTTCAAGGTTGTCTCCAGTCCTGTGCATTCCTTCAGCCTCCCTCCCCCACTGAGCTCTCTAAGAATGGCAGCCTGCAAGGCTATTAACTAGTATGGATCCTGACAGTTAGGTTCTGGACTCTTTGGTGACAGTGACCAAGTCATCAGGCCACCTGCCCATGTCCTTAACCAGTTCTCCTAAACCCGGCAAGAAGGGATGCTGCAGCCGGTAGCTGAGCTCCAAGGAGACCAAGCATTCCCCCTGCAGGGTAGAGGAAGGCAGACAACCTCATGTGACAGAGGGTAGATGCTTCCAGAGACTAAGCCGGTCAAGCAGGCACCATCAGGGAAGCTGAGGGAGAAGGTGTGGGGATCGAAGGCTCTGATTGGGGAAGGGCGTCAGGAAGGTTGTGTGGAAGAAGGGAGGGTGTGAGAAGAAAGGAGATAGGAAAGGAAGCCTGCTATGGAGAGGCAGGGGAGCTTCTTTAGTTCCACTTTTCCTGTAGAATCCTCAGAAGGACCCAAGGAAGGAATGGGGCTTGGGGGATGAGCATCATCTAAATGGTAATGTGCAAGCCACACAGAAGCTATACTGTAAGAATTCTCTCTCTGTGTGTGTGTGTGTGTGTGTGTGTGTGCATCTGTCTGTCTGTCTCTGTGTGTATGTGTCTGTGTGTGTGTGTGTCTCTGTGTCTGTACCCCAGTGTCTGTCTCTCTCTTTCTCTTTCTCTCTCTCTCTCTCTCTCTCTCTGTGTGTGTGTGTCTGTCTGTCTGTCTCTGTGTGTATGTGTCTGCGTGTGTGTCTGTCTCTGTGTCTGTCCCTCTGTGTCTGTCCCCCTGTGTCTGTCTCTCTGCTGTTTCTCTCTCCCTCCCTCCCTCCCTCTCTGTGAGAGAGAGAGAGAGAAAGACAGAGAGACAGAGACAGGGAGCTAGAGCAAAAGAGACAGGCACTGAAACAGAGATTTCTGCTAAAGACCAAGGAGATGATGGAATGAGTCTCTGATGCCAACACAGGAAAGCATACTGTCACAGTAAAACACAACCAAATTAGGACACTAGTTCTGATAGAGTGGGTTCTCCAGCTGTGTGGATCAGCAGCGCCATCTAGTGGGGCATCGAGCTAAGAATCACAATCTTGAGCTCAGGGAAGTCCGATACCCTTCACACCAAAAACTAAGATGACTTCTCTAGAGTTCAGTGTAATTTATTTTAGGTTAGTCTAAAACCCTAACTAGAAAACTCTCCATTTTACCTCTAACATTACTGGGAGGGGTTCTGGGGCTCTGGCTGGCCCAGGCACACTCCATCAGGGCACCTGGCAGGGGGTATCCACAATTATTTGTGCATACTCATGGTCCTGTAAGAATCTGCCTCTTACTTTGAGTTCTAGAAGATTATTTGGGAGAGAACCTTGAGCCTGCTTAGAAATGTTTAGATTTACGGTTTTTGTTTTCATTTTAAAGAAATGGTGATCACTATGTCTATGGTCACTGTTATTTATCTTTGACTGTGGGTGCTTTCTGGACAGTCTTCCCCAGCTCTTGGACTACCAGCTTTGGAATGTAGCTGCTGCATACCTATTGGCATTTCTGAGTCTGCACCAGCTCTCCCAAAAGACTACCTTATTTCCCAACTAGCGGGGTCATCTCCACCCACGTGACCTGTAGCCTAAAGTTACAAACATCTAATCTCAAACTCCTCTCCTTTTCCTTTCTTTAGTTTAGCGCAAACATCCACCCAATCTCTGCACCGGCGTTCTTGGAATTGCTTGTCTCTGTCTGGTGTCTTCTCTCAGGGCCACAGCCGCAGCCTTATAGAAGCACAGGACAGGGATTTCGGAGAGTCCAAGGGGACACATTGATCACTCAGGATTCCAGCCAACATTACCTCAGAGTAGATGTCAATAAGTGGATAAATGACTGTCAAGTCAAAAACATGTCCGTTTAAGCAGCTGTTATATTTAATGTTCATTCATATTTGATTGCATTAAAATTGTGTGATTGTTATATATTATTATTATTCCTTCTTGAGACAACAAGCTTTCTCTATGGACAGCCCAGGCTGCCCTCAGGCTTGAGAACCTCTTGTCTCTGACTCCCCAGAGCTGGGATCATGAGTGAATGCCACCACACCCAGTCTACCTATTTTGTCAGAGCACTTGAGAGTGCAGGGTGGTCATGGCTCACCAGAACCTGAGAACCATAAATTAAGTTATTGAATAGTTGTCAAATAATTCAAAAACAAAATAAAAGAACTTGTTCTCTGAGTTTTGTAGCCCAAATTTTATGATACACTTCATGTGGGAAGTCACATAGAAAAACTTAACAAGATTGCCAGTTTTAGCAGATTGGCTGGAGCTATTCAAGGTTCTGTGTTGGGGACTCAAAGGCTCAATGCTGAACTCAGGCACTGGTGTCATCTGCACTGAGATCAGGAGAGTGGACATATTCAATAATGTGGTAACACTGCCTCATACCGCCATTTTGAAACCCAGTTGTTCAACAATTTTTATTTATTCTTACTAAAGAATAAATAAAAATTGAGCATGAGCCAGGCAGTGGTGGCGCACACCTTTAATTCCAGCACTTGGGAGGTAGAGGCAGGGGGATTTCTGAGTTCAAGGCCAGCCTGGACTACAGAGTGAGTTCCAGGATAGCTAGGGCTACACAGAGAAACCCTGTCTCAAAAAAACAAAAAACAAAAACAAAACAAACAAACAAACCAAAAACAACAACAACAAAATTGAACATGATAGTTGTACCATTAATCCCAGCATGCTGGAAGCTGAGGCAGGAGGATCATAAATTCAAGGCCTGGATAGGCTACAATAGTGAGCTCAAGGCCAGCCTGACCTAGTGGATGAGACAGAAACAAAGCTAAAACCAAACCAAACATCCCCAAAGAATGACATCTTATAAAGGAATTATGAGATAAATTGTGTTATATTTTCAAGATAAGTACTCTTATCTTATGCCACTACCTCAGCGAGGTGCTTCGTCTTCCTTTTGTCCGTGTATGTAAGTAGCGGGATGGGTTTCTGCACATGCGTCCTGATTCTGCCTTCTGTGGCATCACGCTGGTGATAGCCACAGGGAGCTATTTCAACCACAACAATTGGCAGACATTACAAATCAAGACTTTCCCCTAGAAAGCTGATGGCTAAAAATGTACAACACACATACATCATGCTTGTCCAAAGGAAGAAAGAAGTGGCACTAACCAGTGGCCAGTGCTTACAGGTTTCTCTCATGTGGCTGCTGTTGTCCTCATTACTCTCTAGCCATTATTTAGATGTAAATGTCTTGATGTTCATGCCTCTAACTCTCACATCAACCCTGAGCCAAGCACTATTGTGATTCCCACTTTATAGGGGAAGAATCCAAGACACAGGTGTGCTGGGAAACCTAATCAAGGGGCTGGAGAGACTGCTCTGTGATATGGAGCACTGGATGCTCACCCAGAGGACCTGGGTTCAATTCCCAGCACAGGCATGGCAACTCACAACTGTCTGTTCCAGGGGAATGGACACCATCACACAAACATACATGCAGTATATAGGAATTTTTTTAAAAAGGAAAGAAACTTAATTAAAAGCTCATTGAGTGATTAGAATATATGTGTGTGTACATATATATGTATATTTATCCTAGTATATATAATTACATACTACATATCATATTAGAATATTGTGATGGTTTATATATGTGCAGCCCAGGGAATGGCATGATTAGAAAGTGTGGCCCTGTTGGAGTAGGTGTGTCACTGTGGGTGTGCGCTATAAGACCCTCATCCTAGCTGCCTGGAAGCCAGTCTTCTGCTAGCAGCCTTCAGATGAAGATGTAGAACTCTCAGCTCCTCCTGTACCATGTCTACCTAGATGCTCCCATGTTTCCACCTTGGTGATGATAGACTGAACCTCTGAACCTGTAAGCCAGCCCCAATTCAATGTTCTTCTTTAAAAGACTTGCCTTGGTCATGGTGTCTGTTCACAGCAGTAAAACCCTAACTAAGACAGATATATATGGAATATATATTATCCCATATATTATATATTATTATATATGTGTGTATATGATATAGATAGATAGACACATACATACATCATATACACACACATACATAAGCACCTTCTAGGCATTTACAGAGAGGAGGGCATACACATTGGACAGTCATTGAGGATGAAACACAGAGATGTGGAAAGGTGGCAAGGTGACATACCAATTGTTGCTCTGCTGGGTATAGTGTAAGTGCAGCCCCAGTCTCCACCCATCCTAATCCCAGCATTAGCTCTCTGGACTGTGGCTGCATTTTCTTAGACACTTGTCACAGAGTGTGACTTCAGAGCATGTTCATGACAAAGCTGGAGCAAAGGATACTGGGCACTGCACGACAAAGGTTGCTTCCCTCATCTTGCTGAAATGCAGCCTGGCTGGAGGTCGGCTTGCTATCATCCCTTGGAGTCCTGGACTGGGGACGGCTCCTTCTCAACACCCATGTCCTTAACCACTATAAAGCCACATGGCGGCTCACACACAACCTCTGCCCATTTCCTCCTGACAGTGGCACAAACGGGTCTCAGGTCTGCCCTGAGAGGGTGACACGCTCATGTCTAATATGAAGGGAGGTGAGGGACTGCAACACCGTTCCAGTCCCTGAAGGAGAAATGGAATATTGACAAATGGTTCTTCAGAGCTTCCACAGAGAGTAGGAATCTATTCCTGAAGATGGAAGCTCACGTGGCTGATGCCTGACTCAAACCTGGGACGGAAGCAGCCTTTGGTAGTAGGATGGAGGGGCTGGGATGGACAAGAAGGTGTTACCACAGAGGCAGAGAAGAAACAGGATGCCAAGCATCGAGATGACAAGGCCCCCACAGCTCTGACTATGTGCCCATCAGTGCCCTGAGTGAGGCACATGTTTGTAGTCTCTGGATTCCCAATGGGTCAGGCCTAAGAAACAAAGCACAACAGGCGTTAAGTGTGTCTCATCTTGTCAAAAGACTGTGCTGTAGTCTGATGCTCCACCCACCATCCAAACAGAACGGATAGCCCAAGAGGTCACATTCTTTTTTCGACTGAATACTTTGTCTGGTGGAACCCTCCGTCAATTGGGTAATTGCTTCTAGGGAGTGCAGTAGGCCAGCACACTGTTTTAGGACAAGTGTCCCCTCCTCTCCAGACTGCATTCTATAATGAACTATCAGGGTCACAATAAAACAAGATGATCTATTGGTGGTATACAACCATAAGTCAATTTCTCTGATGGATTTGCGTGACCTTTGGCAGAAGCCCAATTGTGGAAGGAGGCTTTGTCTCCAGGAGGAAGGCAGAGTCAGCAAGTAGGCAGGATGGTAGACATAGAGGAAAGATGGTCACCCCATGATGGCTTGAATCTGGAACAATCCACAGAGTCCCTTGTGCTGAGAGCTTGTTGCCAAGAGTGGTGCTATTAGGAGGTAGAGAAACCTTTAAGAGGTGGGGTTGAGTGTGAGGTCTTCACTGGGAACACACCCTTAGAGGGCGTTATAGCAGCTGGTGTTTTTGTCTCCTCTGCGTCATATCCTCACCAGACAAACACTTCTCTACCCAAGACCCAAAGCAACAGGACCAGATGATCATGGACTAGCACCTTCAAGCCTGTGATTCCATGGATAACCCATTTTCTTCATAAACTGATCGTGTCTGGAATTTGTAATAGCAGTGGAAAGCTGCCTGGCATAGGGTGTACCATACAGTGACATGTAAGCCCGGTTACCCTCTGGGTATCTGCCGACTCTGATGACTACAGTGTTTACGTGGAAATCAAACATGGAAACTTCCAAGAGACAGAGACTCAGCTCTGCAGCAGCAGCAGCAGCAGCAGCTTCTATCACTTCCTCAGCCTGGCCTCCTAATATAAAGGGAGGTGAGGAAGCTACATCAACACTGCCATCAAGTCAGGGAGCTGCATCAATACTGCCATCATGGCTGTCTTAGTCAGGGTTTCTATTCCTGCACAAACATCATGACCAAGAAGCAAGTTGGGGAGGAAAGGGTTTATTTGGCTTACACTTCCACATTTCTGTTCATCACCAAAGGAAGTCAGGACAGGAACTCAAGCAGGTAAGAAAGCAGGAGCTGATGCAGAGGCCACGGAGGGATGTTCCTTACTGGCTTGCTTGCCCTGGCTTGCTCAGCCTGCTCTCTTATAAACCCAGGACTACCAGCCCAGGGATGGCACCACCCACAATGGGCCCTTCCCCCTTGATCACTAATTGAGAAAATGCCTTACAGTTGGATCTCATGGCAGCATTTCCTCAACTGAAGCTCCTTTCTCTGTGATAACTCCAGCTGTGTCAAGTTGACACAAAACCAGCCAGTACAATGGCTAACTCCTGTATAGCTTCATGTGAATTCTTCATGGGAACCAACCAATGTCATATAAAGTACAATACTCCTTGTACAGTTGAAGATCCCATGGCACAGAGTGGGAAATGACTAGAGAGAGTGAGAAGGTGAGTGTGTGGATGTGTATGAGAGTGTATGTGTGATTGTAAATATGTGAGTATGAGTGTATATATGTGTGTGTGTGTGTGTGAGACAGGGAGAGAATGTGTGTGGATCTAAATTCCTTTGATACCAGCTGAGATTGTGTATGATTTCTTTCCTGAACTCACTTGCCAAATTCCATACATGCTGAGAACTAGAGTAGACTGAGGTATTCACTGAGAGAAAGAGAATCCACGTTTATAGCCATATGAATTGACCCACTGAGTTTAGATCCAGAGGAGAGGCCTGTGAGTGGCAAATGTTATGTCATCAAGGCTGTTGTGGGAGGAGACAGACAGAAAGACAAACGTTGTGAGAGTTCTAGTGGGCACATTTCTCCAGGGATAGATAGGAGCCCTCTCTGGATCTCTGTCTAAAACCTGTAAGTATGCTGTAGCTATAGAAAAACGACAGAAGGTTGACGTGATGTACATCCTATACAATGTCTGAACAATGGCCTTTAATACTTTAAAGATTATCAAAGTAAGAGAACACTCAGACACTGTCTTGGTCAGTTGAGCCCAAGCCAATACAGTTGAATGCAATGTAGTGTCCTGAATGTGAACATGAACAGATATTAATCAGAAAGCCTACTGACCTATTAGCAGCGACCTGTTCATATTAACTGGCAGATCGGCAACAGTTGCTTCTTCCTAGCTTTGAATGTTAGTATTACTAGAAACAGGTGATACAAATAAGGGAACCCTCATCTTTTCAGGGTTTCTGTAAACATAAAACACTGTTCCAAAACGGAAATTATTCAAAGGAAATGATGGCAACATTTATGAGATTTGCGATGTGTACTGAGAGGAGCTTCACAGCATGGCTGCTGCACAGGGCAGTGTGCTGTTAGATTATCTTACTGTCAAGGAAGTGGAAAAGGAAAAGAAAGGCTAACCAATGATCAATAATTCTTAGAACATACGAGTTGAGGGGCTCAACTAACATTTGAGAATCAATCTAGCAACTCACATGTTAATCTCAAATAATAAAGTAAAATAACTTACACACATTCAAGAGTATTTCACAATAGACGTTTGAGGCAAATATAAAGAAATGCAAAGATGAAGGGCTCTTCAAAATGTCTGCTTAAAGTGGCAATTGGCCAAGATTTTCAAAATGAGGCAAGCATGTCTCTTGCTAGTTTCTACCTGACATAAGACAAGAAAAATAAACTAGAAAAAAATTAAGGTTAGAGAAGAAGTAGTCCCTTTTTGTTTGCAATGATTGACGTATATGCTAATAAAACTCTAGTAACCAATAACTGGGAAACAAGTCAACAAGCACTCCTACTTACAAATAATAATAATAATGATAATGATAATACATCAGAGTGAGTCTAATCATAGGTTAGACTTTTTTGCTAAAAGCTATAATCTAACCTTAAGATATATACTATAATCATGAGCAAAGATTCAATGTTGGTAGCATATCCATTCTCTCAACTTAATTATAAATATAAGAAAGCAGGCTGAGCAAACCACAGTGAGTGAGCCAGTAAGCAGCACTCCTCCATGGTCTCTGCATCAGCTCCTGCCTCAAGGTTCCTGCCATGTTTAACATTCCTGTCCTGACTTCCTTCAGTGATGAGTGATGTAAGCCAAATAAACCCTTTTCTTCCCAACTTGCTTTTGGTCATGGTATTTTTATCACAGCAATAGTAACTTGAACTAAGATGTAATCCTAACATAATTTTGTAGAAGCTGGGAATTAAAAAAAAAAGATGTAGCATAATGGGGAATGGAAAAAGAAAGAGAACATTACACATCTCTATAGGTTTCATGATTACAGAGAATGTTACGAAGTGTCACCACAAAAAACATGACCAAAATGACCAACAGAACAATGTGGGTTGAGTAGATTCAAACATAGTCAGTTGGTTTACATTATAAGAGCATTTTAATGCAGTAGGTTAAGAGTATTTTCCTCAAATACCATGAGACTGGACCATCCCTACAAACACTGTGCCTGCATGCGCATCTGCCAAGAGTGTGTTCGTGAGTGCTGGACTTTCACATAGTTTACAAATATGTAACAGGACCCAGAGCTACACAACAGTCAAAGCGAATCACTAAAGCCTCAGGAATAAAATCTAGGATCTTCATAAGAACCTAGAAGTAAGCTAAGAGTTTTTTGTTTTTGTTTTTTGTTTTTTTAAGGTAAGACCTTTAAAATATTAGCCAGACAACTGATTATCATTTATGGCAGTTAAGAGGAAAAGAATGGTACTGGGGGGGGGGATGCTTTCTGAAAAGTAAGTAGACAGCAGAAGGGAGAGACCACATCTGGCTGGTAGTCCTGCTTTATTTTGTAGAAAAGTGCTCTATGGGAATCTATGTACTTGGCTCAATAAATCTCTCTTCTTTACTAATTAGTTAGCCTGGTGTATTTTGTCACAACAATGGATAATGAACTAAAAGATGTGTACAGGGAGGAAAAGTCTAGAAGGGGAAATATGGCTGAAACAAACCAGCAGCCATGTGTGGATGGAAGCTGTCAAATGTACTGAGGTGCGCTGGGAAACAGAACCAGACAGGAATCTTTAAACTTGCCTGGTAGACAAGAGGTAGATGGCATTAAGGTGTGTGTATATACACGTGTATACACACATGCACACACACCCATAAACATACACACATTCACATGTACACACACACACACACACACACACACACACGTCTATATATACACATAGAAGAATAAAAGGGAAGTTTCAGGATAGAAATTATACAATAGAAAATTAGAACCATCAAATCTGCTAGAGATCTCCTGGCACTTCACATCTGTTCTGGACCAGCTGCCTCAAGAATTCTGTGCATAAGACTCTCTCTCTCTCTCTCTCTCTCTCTCTCTCTCTCTCTCTGTGTGTGTGTGTGTGTGTGTGTGTGTGTGTTGAATATCTAGAGTTTTCTATTAGGCACAGCAGAATTTTATATGACTGTATAAAACATTGAACACAGTAAGGACAGAACCCTGACGCTGGAAGGCGAGGCATGTACACAAAGAATACGAGGCATTCAGATAGAATAGGTGTTGACTCCAACAATAAGGAGGGAAATACTTTTGACGTATTTCATTGATTTTCTGTCGCATTGATGTACTCTAGTTATCTTCCCTTTAAAATCATTTGATCCTTAAAGAGCAAATTGAATTAACCAGTCCTTGTCTATCTATAAATCGTGCACAGGATGCATGAGCCCTGTCATGGCTTACGGCCATGTGTGTACCTCCTATTCAGAAAGCTGTACGAAGGATTCCTCATTGAACTCTAGGATCAGATGACTCCAAAATACCACCCCCGTCTGTCACCATCCTTGTCACCTAGGATGCCATCTCTTTCTCTGCACCATTCCCTGGCATAAATCTGGCCTGAGGAAAGTGCAACATCAGAAGAACTGTATCTGAAAGTTTAAAACATGCTGTTGAAAACATTCCCCACCATTAGTTACAAAGAGGCACCCATCCCACATCACATCAACTCAACGCTCAACCGGCTGCCATGTTTTCCCGAGGTCTCTCAAGCCCTCCCAGAGTCCTTTCTCCTTGTTCTTGCTCCTCTGTCTGGTCCTAGCATTCCAAAACTTTATCTTCCTAGACTTTGATTGGAGCAAGATTTAGATCATTGATAATTTGAGGAAAAAAAAATCCTATTCTCAGGAGCAGGGAAATTTGATTTTCTCTTCTGTAACCTCACCCACTGAGATTACTCCAGGGAGAAGTCATTATGGTCAAAGAGTTCACATGGTGTTTCACAAAACAAAAGGGACATGATTCCCAGACCTCTATCCTAGGAACATAAAGAACTGGCTAAAGCTTTGAAATTAAGGTTCTCTTTGAACTTGAGCCAGGGCAAATTATTCTCACTCTCAGTAGATGGAGTCAATAGAGCATTGTTTGCATATGGTCAGAGCAGGAGCCCAGGGCTTGTGTTTCCTACTGAGACAGTATCCACATTTACATAACACCACCATCCGTTTCCATATTTACAACTCTCTATCATCTCAACCTGAACCTCTGGATCCATGAAACAATCTTCTGGTCTTCCCTACAGCTTGCTTTGGTAGTCACTATCCTGTCTTTATAAATTGGATAACTCAAGAACCTCATCTAAGTCGAATCATGCTTACCATACTGTCTTCAAATTGTAGCCATTTTGTAACATACATCATAGTTTCCTTCTTCTTTAGGGTTAATCATACTCCATTGTTTGCCACCCTGGTTTGATAATTATCAGTTTCACACATCCTAGAATTATCTGGGAAGAGATCTCAATTCTGGAGTGGCCTACATCAGTTGGCCTGTGGGTATGTTTGATGGGGTTGTCTTTGTTTCTAATTGCTGTAGAAAGACCCTGCCCACTGTGAGTGGCACCATTCCCTACGTAGTTAGTTCTGGCATGTGTAAGGAAGCTAGCTGAGGATAAATCTGCCAGCAAACAGCATCTGCCATGTTTATGCTACACTTCTTTGCCCATGAAGTGAGTTCCAAATGAAACTGTAGTCTGTCTGTCTGTCTGTCTGTCTGTGTGTCCATCAGTAAACATTTAAGTTGATTCCCACTTTGCCTGTCGTGAATAGTTCTGTCACAAGCAATGCTGTAGGCTTCCGCTCTCAGCTCTTCAGGCTACACATCTTGATCTGGGAATTAATAGATCACCTGTTCTGTTTCATTTGTTTGAGTCGCTGCCACTCCATGGTAACTGCTCCGTAAATAAAGGTATGTGTCTTGTAACCACAATCCCAGTCTAGAAAGTTGCTGTCAGGAAACAAAGGCACAACATCGATGCTTCTGCTTCTGCTTCTGTCTTGTTACCATTTAATGTTTGAGTCTAGATGGAGTTAGTACTTTTCTGTTGATAATGTGAATACACACATACAAAATCTCTATACATGTAAAGCAAGTGATGGGTAGTGAGTCTACAGTGGCCTTCCAAATGTAATTGTCAAAGCACTTGTATCCTTAGAGGAGATTTTCAAAGTGGAGTGAGTGTCAGCACAGCCATGGCACACCTCTGAGGTCAACTCTAACAGGATCATGGGTGAGATGGATCACAGAACAGCCATCTTCTTGATCCATGTCCAGAGCATAGCATGATGCTTTAAGCATTTCACACCACACCATGTGTGCCAAAGAGAGCTTGGCTGGCGTCTATCCAGGGTTCTGCAGATATGACCTCCAGATTCCAGCATTTCAGAGTGACCAGTCTTTCTTTTGACATATCTCTCTCCCTCAACCCCACCTCTGGGAGGAAGTTGCTGGGGTCAGGGTGAGAGTTCATGCCACTGTGAGCCTCAATATTCAGAGTTTTCACTAACATTCACACTGAAATATCATGTATGTGTAGGATCCCATGTGGTGTGCATAGGATCTTGAAGAGGCTAGAAAAACAAAAACAAAAACACAATCAGAAACAAAAGTCAAACCAAACAAACAAACAAAACTGTAGGCTCCCTTATAACACAAGGCAATGAGCGGGCTGGAGAAATGGCTCAGTGGTTAAGAGCATTGGCTGCTCTTCCAGAGGTCCTGAGTTCAATTCCCAGTATCCACATGGTGGTTCACAACCATCTGTAATGAGAGCTGATGCCCTCTTCTGGTGTGTCTGAAGACAATTACAGTGTCCTCATATAAATAAAATAAATAAATCTTTTTTTAAAAAAGCAATGAGCTAGAAGCTAATTACCCTGATTTAGTCAGTTTGCTTTGTATTCAGGTGTTAGAATGTCATGGCCCATCCTATGAAGATGCAGAATGCTGCATGCTGAGACTTGTATCACAGGAACCCTTCACCTTGTGTGTGCAGAGATTGTGGTGAATTATCTGCCCTGTGGCTAAGAGAGGCCCCTTCATCGTGTTAATGCTTTAAGCACAGAGGGCTTCCTTTGGATGACTGTAGAATAGGACATCAGAAGAAATAAAGCAAAGAGTCATACACTGTCACTGGTTGAAGATGGAATGGACTCTCTCCGTCCCTAGGAGAAGCACAGAGTGGCTTCTAGAAGCCGAGAGCAATCCTCAGGCAGCATACAGTTTGAAACCTGCACCTTTTCCTTCATTAATGCAGATCTGAATTCTGCCAATGAGTGGTGGATATAAGTGTGATATTTCAACACCTGTATATGTGGCATGCTAAGCCAAAGGAGTTAATATCCATATCTCCATGTGTTCTTTTATGTTTGAAGGCTTTAAGCTGGTTTCTTCTAACTCTTAAATAAACATCTGTGGTGGTTTGAATATGGCCCAGGGAGAGGTAATATTAATAGATGTGGCCTTGTTGGAAGAAATGTGTCATTTTGGGAGTGAGCTTTGAGAGACCTTCCAACTAGTTGCCTGGAAGTCAGCTTCTCAGGTTTGCCTGGATGCTGCCATGCTTTCCACCATGATGATAATGGACTGCACCTCAGAACCAGTAAGCCAGCCCTAATTAAATGTTGTCCCATATAAGAGTTGCCTTGGTCATGGTGTCTTTTCTCAGCAATGGAAACCCTAACACAACATCTAACAGGTAACTGTGAATTATAGCCATATTGCCATGCTTATAAGAGCACTAGAAATTATTATCCCAGTATCCATCTCTCCTCTGCCTTCCCATCACAGCCTTTAGTAACTTCTAGTCCAGTCTCTTCTACTTTGAGGTCAACTCTTGCAGCTTGGATGTCTGAGAAAGAATGTGTGACATACAAACAGGTAGAGAGAGTAGTACTTCCTTAGTTTCTTGAAAGAGTCCAGCCTGGCTGGCACATTTTCAGTCTCTGCAAACTGAATTCAAGTGGCCTGAGGCCTGGCAAGCCATGACTAACGTAATGCCCTTCCTATCTGAGGAGCACAGACTGCTAGGATCCCATAGCCTTGGCTGCCTCATCTATGAAAAGAAAACACTAGTGTAGATGGGCTCATGGGGTACCTTTCATGAGGTAGGGAGTGCAGAGAATGTTGTAGGCTATAAAGTGTGGCATTGTGTAGGCTACAAAGTGTGACATTGTGAAGTATTTCTGTGTCATGACTGGGCTTGCTCTTGAACTTAGCCCAGCTGGCTCTTTGTCATTGTATAGTCCAACTAAGATGGAGCAATGTGAGGTTGAGGTAAGGGACATGCAGACCCCGACCCATACATGCAAGATCAACAGGGTACTCCCCAAGTCATCTGCAACCCCAACCCATGCATGCAAGATCAACATTCCTGTGTTCACCTTTCCTTCCTGTTCTGAAGATGAACGGGACAACTGGCACGTGAGAAGGTAGCTCATGAGCATCCCTAAGAAACACATGCTCGCAAATGCTTTTGCTTCTCTCTCCCCAAATGCAACAGGGAGATGTTCCCACCCTTGCATTTATTTGTCAAGCTGGGCAGCCTATGTCCATAATCCCAGAATCTGGGAGGCAGAGTGAAGAGGATTAGAAGTTCAAAGTCAGGCTCAGTCACAACCCAAGTTCAAGGCTAGCCTAAACTACATGAGCCCCTCATTCACAACAGCAAAGCAGACACCAGTTGGTTTTGTTAGAGATGGGTTTTTACAGCCGTTTGCTTCCTGTGTTGTGTTGGCATCTTTTCAGAAATCCCCTCTCGTTTGAATCATTGTGCTTCCTGTGTGTCTCCTCCAACCCCACCCTTCTCCGGCCTTCCTGGATGTCAAGGCCTTATTAATGACTTTTCCCCACCCGCCCTGTGCCCAGGGCCTGCTGGGAAGGCATCCCACTGAACCCATGACTTTGGGAAGCTTCTGTCACACTCTCCACAGGATTCAAGGCCACCCGTAGACAAGTTCTGACCAGCTGCGTGCCTACTAAGAAGAAGCCAGTATTGTTAGAGCTGGATTCTTGGGACAAGAAAATACAAACTTGGGCTTTCTCTAGATTCTTTTATCCCAAACTGAGAGCAAAGGTTTTTTTTTTTTTTTTCTTTTTTTTTTTTTTCAGCAAATTAAATTCATTCTTGCCCTTAACCTGATTTAGAAAAATAACAGCAGTGAATTTTGAAATTAAAAAATTTTACATTTGCTTCTAAGAGGTGAGGATCTCTTTATAGCTTATTCGGTAACGAAAAATAAATGAACAAATAAAACCCTAGCAACAAGAGAAAATACAGATGTCCTGATGATGTCTATGGTAGCCGTATACATATATACCTGAGTGACTGGATCAGGGCCTGTCCTTACCTCTGTAGAAGCTGGACCTATGTCAGAATTGAGCATGGGAAAGTGAGATACCTGGCAAGGTATATTTCTGTATTATTATTATTAATTTTGCTTCATTATTATTATTTTTTTAGTTTATATGCACACTTTAATACATAATTTGCTACAGAAGACAGTAGGAGGTGTTGTGCCAGGGTGCTTGGGTTAGTGATCCCCAAAAAACACACACAGGAGCTGATCTGATGCAACTCACAGCAGGGTCTTTATTCTATTTGAGCTAGCTCAGCCCCCCCCCCAAAGTACCACCATCATCCAGGAAAGTTTTGGTGGTGGGGGAGCCCCGAATGTCTGTGGGGCAAGGCTTTAGAGTAAACAGCAAGCAGGGAATATGTGTGCAAGCATTTAATTGGAAAGTTACTGTGGTCTTTAGCATAATTGGCTGGTGCTGGGAGTCATATCATAAACTTAACTTCTGCTCCCCTCTGCATTGGTGGTCGTTAGGCAGGGGGTGGGCTTGTAACCTGGGGGTGCAGGTTTGTTGGGGGAATAACCTGGAGACACTGGTCTTGTTGGGGGTGTAACCTGGAAACTCTGCTCTTGTTGGGGATTGGCCTAGAGACTCGGGTTCTGTTGGGGCAAGGCTCGGGTTCTGTTGGGGAGCAACTTGGAAACTAATGCTCGATACGAGACTGTTAGTCTACCTGAGTTCAAACTTAGGTCAGGTTCTCTAAACTGGGGTCTGAATTTAAAAGCTTTGGCGTCTCAGACACACCATGGGTATCACATTGTCCAAAGTCACCCTAATGTCTTAGCCCATGCAGATCTTCCTGAAGACTCAAATGGACTCACTCAATTCATTTAGTGGCTTGTTTCTTTATTTGCTTAGTGGTAGTCAGATTTACCCCAGAGCTTCAAACTATGCAAGCATGCAAGTTCTACTACTGAGTCATATTCTCAGATTTCTTTTTAACGTTCTTTTGAAATAAGTTCTCACAGAATTGCCCAAGTTAGCCTTGAATTTGAGAAGGTCTTGCTTCAACCTCCCAAGAAGGTAGGGTTGCAGACCTGTCTCAGCGATACTGGGTTATGTCTTTATTTATTTTACAGGACCTCAAGATATAACCCTGACCTTTAACTGCTGCGGAACTGCCATTTAGAAGTTGAGAAAGAAAAGAGACAGAAGAAAAAAATCTAGAATGCAAACAAGTAAAATGCATCCCGTTGTAAGCCACAGACAAAGAAAGTGAGAAGTAAGAGCTAAAAAGAAAAGTTGATTGACAGAGAAAAGTATCCAGTAGTGACAACGGATGAAGGATTGTAAAATATCTGTATGCTCAAAAACGAGAGGAGGAGGAGGATGGATTTGATAAAAAGGAAAGACCAGAGAAGAGAAAAAAGCTTAAGGGGGATTTCTAGAGACCTGAAAAAAATATGTCACCAAAGTCAGGAGTCACTGAGGAAGACTAGCATTTCATAATGGGGAAGGGAGGCTCATCCGATCTGTAGACAAAGTGATCCAAGCTACGAGAATGCAGAGATAGAGAACAAAAGACCCTACGTCATGGGCCCTGTAACAGTAACCTGCGGGATAACATCGTGCTGTGTCCTGCACAAGCCACTAGAATTCCAGAAGAACACATACAAGGAAAGACTACAAACGTTTAAAGGAACAGTGGCCCAGACTTTCTTAATTCCATCAAACCCTCATGCGAACAAACCTAAGCATCACAATGAACAGCACACAGTACATAACAAATAAAAGAAAAATGGGTTAGGACACAGCACCATCAAATCACTGAGAACCACCAAGATTAAATTGTGAGAGCAGACAGGAGAGCAAGATCTACTGTCCTCGGGGAAGCAAAGATAAGGCTTAGGGAAGACTGCATCCGAAAGCCCTCAAGCTGGATGACAATAGAGTGGAGTCCTCCAAGGACTGAAAGAAAACAGCTGCCACCCTGGAATTCTACTCCTAAGAAAACCATCTTTCAGCACAGAGCAAAGCAGACAGTTAGCTGAATTGATGAGCTCTGAGTTCAACGAGAAAGAACGGCTTCAGTAAATAAGTAGAAAACCATCAAAACGGACAAGGCATGCCTGGTCTCATAGGAAGAACTTATGTCAACTTCCCTGATGAACTACACCAGGCATTTAAATGAGAAACAATACATTCTTTTCTATACTCGGTCTATTAAATACAAAAAGAAACTCTTACAACTTATTTTTGAGGCCAACAATATACTGATATCACAACTATGAATGTACATGACAAGTCGAAGAATACTATCAACTCATAGTCCTCAGAAGTAAAGATGCAAAATTCCTTATCTAAATGCCGGGAAATTAAATCCACATGGAATCAATAACTCATTATCACCATATGGAGCTTCCCCAAGAGATAAAAGATCTGTTTAATATACTGGAAGGCTTTACAAAAAGAATCTATATGATTACTTTAACAGATATGGTTACATCACAAGTGTCTGTCTTTTTAGCGATATGCCCAGATGCCAAACTCTACAGTATATATACTATATATATATATTAGCATAATGTCTGCCTAGACACATCCTCCATAGACTCAGGCCATCTCAAGGGTATTTACAACAGCCAAAGCCATGCTTGTACATGTTCAACATAGACAGAAAAATATTTTTCTTCAGTATCTTTAATACACAGTTGGTTAAACCTCTCTAGATGTAAAAATCAGGGCAGTGTTTTCAACAGGGATGGGATGAATAGAAAGAAGGAAGGCAAGAAGACAGGCAGCAGGAAGAAAAGAAGGAAGGAAGGAAGGAAGGAAGGAAGGAAGGAAGGAAGGAAGGAAGGAAGAAGGAAGGAAGGAAGACATTTTGTGAGTGAGGAAGGTGTCTTATCAGGAATGAGGGTGGGCTTACATGCATCAATTTTCCTCCTACAATCACCTACCATTTCTGGCTTTTCTAATACCATTAGGTAGACCCCAGTCATCTCTGTTAGGAAAAGAATTGGGTCAGGGGCCAGTTTCTTAAGCTGACAGCTGGCCAGTGGAAGAACTACTTGACCTACTTTCATCTACCCAGAATGACTCCAAGGGATGGGAAAGATCCTATGCCTTCTTTAAACATTGACCACCTTGGACTTGAGTTAAATGGGGGTTCATCGGCAAGAAGGAAGGTGTGCTATAATCAGCATTATCTTCTCTCCAGGGTCAGCCCAAGAATACAAATGCCCTCATTAAAATTAATCATATAATTATTTTATAGTTACCCAATTTTCGTGAATAATAATTAACCATTGGGCCATTCCTGATAACTAATCCTGAACGAGATACTAATGGAAAAACTAGCTCTCCAGTTAGAAAAACGCACACTGAGCCATCCCAGCAGCCGAGTGCAGGGAGCAGCAAGCCTAAGGAAGATCGGATTATGCCGTGACATTGTTTGGAACATGTGGTGTGTGACCTTCCTTAAACCCCCTTCCCGTTCCTCCATACGGGTTGTTTTAGTTTCCGTCCTTGGCTGTGCAGTTCACCCCTCTGCTTTGAAGGGATGACATTTCTGGGCTTAGCTCTAAGAAAGGGAAGGCATATGGAGTTCTTCTCTCGGAATGTTTATTTTTCTCAACATGGAGCTCCTTGCACCTTCTCTAATATCCTACTGAAAGTCCACCGAGCACCAATGGCTCTCATTAAAGTGGACCCATACATTACCCACACCCTGCTTGTATCGCACATTCTGGATACATTACTTTGTATGAGTGAGTTAGAGGGCTACACATTAACTTCTCTTCTGCTAGCCCTTGTTCATTATTGGCTCTTGGGAAAGAATTGGGGCTTAAGTGCATGAGATACGGCAAAGGCTCCCTCTAAACATCTGCCATCTGAGAGAGATAAGCTAAGAGAACAAAAGTCCCCCGTGCATTGCCCCCCTCCAGCCCTAAATACCTCAGGAATGCAGGTAATCAGAAAACAAACAAGTCCGAGTCTCAAAATCTCAGTCTCTTCCCAGAGTTAATAAACACAGAACGTTTTTGCTTAAAGAAGGTGACTCACTCGGAGGACTTGATTGAATGGTTCTGGACCTTGGAAAACAGAAGCTAAACTATTGCCCACGGTGTGAATGAATCAGGTACAATGAATAACACTCTTAGGTTTATTCACACTCAAATGTTTGTCTCCTGGGATACACACTTTCAATTGAAAAAATGAAAATACCATGGCCTTCAATTTTAAATCTTGTCTGTGGCTTCGAGGAAACACAGAAGCTAAGCCTCCTGCAGAGTCCTCAATATTTTATTTTATGTATATGAGTGTTTTGCCTGCGTGTATGTCTACATATCATGTCTGGGATCCTCAGAGGCCAGAAGGAGGTGGCAGGTCCCCTAGAGCTGGAGTTATAGGCAGTTGTGAGATGTCATAGTAGTTCTAAGAATAGAAGGCCAGGTCCTCTGCCAGAGCTGCAAACACCACTAACCACTGAGCCATCCCTCCAGCCCTGCCGTCTAGAAGTTGTAATGATGAATGTACCTTAGATGCCCGTGAATGGCTGACATTCTGACTCCTGTAAACCACCTCTGAGCCTTGAACAAACGTCTATAGAAAGGGCTCTCTAGGCTCTACTCGCCCACGGCATCTCTTATCCTAAGCTCTCATTCCACACCTTGAGTACGTCATGCTTTACCTCAGGTCATACCTGAAGCCCCCTAGGTGAGGGATGGAGGCATGGAGCGGGGGATAACTTCCCAAAGCTGATCGGAAACAGGTATTTTAGATTGAGCCTTGGGGCTAGGGAATCAGGACTCAGGAAAAGCCCTAAAGGGCTTGTAGTTGCTGGTAGCAGGATCCAGGTGTGTGACCCTGACGCACCCTTCTCAGAGCGTAGACCCTAGGCCTGAGTTCTTCCTCTTAGGTTTCTCCCACCCAGATCCTGCCAGTCTTGAGAATTTCTCCTGGTCTGTACTATCCCCGTTTCCTGGTGTGTGTAACTCTTTTCTACCCATGAGCTCAGAACAACAGTCTACTCTCATGTTATGTCATAACCAGGTGTGACTAATGTAACATACATGTCAACTTTAGCAGCCAGGATGTGGCTGACTCAGTTTCCTGACTTAGTTGCTTGAAAAAATGTGCTTTAAAAATAAACCTGCAAAGCCAGGTTTTGTTGCCCACGTGTTGTGATCTTTAAGGCACTTGGGAAGCTGAGGTTGAGAAATCAAAAACAGCCTGTGGTAGATAATGATTCACTGGGGAAAGAAAAAAGGGGGGAGGGGGAAGGGGGACAGGGAGGAGAGAGGGGGAGGAGGGAAGGGAAGGAGAAGAGGGAGGGGGAGGAGAGAAGGGGAGGAGGAGGGGGAGGAAGAAGGGGAGAGGAAAGGAGGAAAGGAGGGAGGGAGAGGGGAGAAAGGGAGGGGAGGAGGGAGAGGGAGGGAAAAGGGGGGAGGAGGGAGGGGAGGGGGAGGGAGAGGAGGGAAGGAAAGAGAGAGGGGGGATCGAGAGGGAGGGGAAGGAGGAGGGAGGGAGAGGAGAAGGCATCTCTATCAGATCAGCCCACAGTGATCCAGACCACTTTTTATTGTTTTTCGTCCCTGCAACATGACCTTGCATTGGACCCTCTTTTATTTTTTCTGCTTCTCAATATCATACAATCTTTGTCATGTCCCATGTTTTGGTGAATCTTTGGGGGGTGGGGGCTTAGTTCACATCTTTGTGTGTGTCCTAGTTCATTTGTATCATTATTCCTTATAGACCCAACATCTAAGAATTATAACCCTTTGGTATCTATCTGACTTGGATTGGAGCCCTGCCTTCCTCGCCTTTAGAACATTGGCTTTTCAAATTAATCAATTCACTAAACCAAGCCTTTGTTTCCAGGTGAATGCCTCCAGTCTCCTTGATGGAGATACTTACGTTGAGAAGAAACGGTGCTAACAGGCGTACAGTCTGGTCCTGTCTGCCTGGAGATCAATCAGCTGCTGGGGCAGGAGAGCCCATGGGCTGCCTCGCCGATCTATTCATTACTGTCTAGATCACCCACAGACAGCATCTGCTCTCTACCAAGAGCTATAGATCCCTGCCCATTCCTGTTCCTTGAGATATTTTGTTCTAATTCTAACACTTACTGGCAACATTTGACTACAGTGGACTCCTACACTGAAGCCCCATGCACATGGCTCCTCCAAACATCTATTCGGTGCAGACACATGGGAAAGCCCAGGGAAGGTACACAGAAGGCCTCTAACTGGCTCACACATGTGATCATCTGAAGGGAGAAATAATGACTGTTGCTTTAAAGCCATGAAGTCCAGGCATGGCTTTGCAACATGACGGTGGAACTCACTTCTAGGGTTTAAGCACAGTTTGTTCCTTCTGGAAACGCCTGGAAAGATGTTACTGCCATCCCGTGGGATATGCATAGCCTTAGGGGCAGGCTTAGGTCAGTTTAAAGAATTGATGCCTTTAACTCTCTTTAGATTCTTTTTCAAAATGGGTTATAAAATAAGGGTACCCCTGTATTTTGTTTGCTTTGCAGATGCTACTTTCTTCAACTCCCTGCTACGAGTAGAAGCCACAAAAGGCTCTGGCCAAGGCCACGTCCACGAGCTCCCCACCTATCAGATTTGGGAGACAAAACAAACCTCTCCCCTTTATGAATCACCTCATCTCAGATTTTCTTCTAGCCATGAAGACAGAGTAGACACCTGTAATTGGTTGATTGATTTTTGTTGGCTGGTTGGTTGGTTGGCTGGCTGGTTTTATGGAGAGAAGTTTTGCTCTCTAGTTCATTTTGACCTTGAACTTCAGATCTTTCCAGCCCATCTCCTCTCCTGAGTGCTGGGACTGGAGACGTGAGATGTGCGTCACTGCTAAGCACTTCTTAACTGTGCAACCTTTAGCAAGCTGACTTCTCTAGTCCTCTGCCTTTACCTGTAGTCCTGAAGACCAAGTAGTCTAGCATAGTACACTCTTAGAAAATACGTGCTCTGTGATTTCTCAACATCTCTCCACCTGCCTAGTGTTTTAGCCATGAACACCATTCTGGACAAATTTTGTTCTTTCTCTTTTCAAATTTCCTATTGCAGCTTTTACCACCCAGGCCCAGGCCTCCTCCCAGCCCCCTTCCCCCCTCTCCCCACACCCCCAGCCTCCTCCCCTCTTGCAGGGAGGTTTCCACTGTTTTCCAAAATTCTCAAGTGCAGCTTCTTGCTACCTGCTGTTCTGGGAGCAAGCAAAAAAGATGGGCCTCTGGCCCCAACTGCCATCTGTCTTGAATTCCTAGTTGTTGTTGTAAGGGACCATCTGACTATCTGGGAACATCTAAACCACAACAATCAAGCTGTGCTCAGAACTTCCTGTGCCATTGGCTTACCTTCCTACCTAATGGTTTGCAGAAGAAAAAAATTCAGCACCCAGTTTCCTTTGTCATCTGTATCCAATTAGTGAGTGCCCTGTGATTTCCTTCTGAGTCTCCCTGCTCTCTCCCTTCTGTTCTATGGACACTGCTCTCCACAGTCCTCCTTCCTGCCACCAATATCATGGTGATTGACAACACTCATTTGATTTCTCCTAATTCTCCTTTCTGTTTACTACCGACAGATAGCTTTTCCTACCCACTCCCTCCAATTCCATGCTTAAAGGAAAATAAGGATTTCCCACTGCCTTGGCCCAGCACCCTGATTCCCAGTCCCTCAGCCGGTGCCTTCTTCCGAAGCTTGTTGGAATGTCACTGTACAACCTCCTTCTTCTGCTTCATTCTCTGCCACCTAGGAGGGTCTTCTCTCAGCCGGGTACCAACATGAGAACCACAGCAAGGATGAAAATGATGTGGTTAATTGGAAAATTGCAAATTCTTGGGAATAAAAAGAAGATGAAGATAAAAGGAAAGAAAGGTGGGATGGGTGGCGGGGGGCGGGGGAGTTGACACCCTGGTTCCTATCATGAGGCAGAACAGACATGCTGGCCTTTCCAAAGTGGGTCTGCACACATGCTTGGTAGTGAAGCATCAGAGTGGCGTGTCAGTTTCGCTCCCAGACTCCTCCCCTGCACCGTGCTTCACTCCCACATTCCATATCTGTCCCACTAGCTCCAATCAGTTGCTAGTTTGGGGCTAGGAAGAAGCCTTTTGTCAAAACATGAGTGTGTAGTATCTCATCCAAGTCCGGGGCTGTGATGTGGAGAAAAAAAAAATTCCCCAGCTGTCAGGAACAGCCTAATGAAAGGCCTAGAGATGTCCCACCAGATCTGTGTCCCAGACAGTCTTGACCACAGACTGACGCAATCGAAACACATTGGTATCTTGACCTCACCAGAGCTATTCCCATACCTTAGATATTTTGTTCTGAGTTCGGGTCCTTCCTCAGTATCCACAGGTGGGCGGGTCTCAGGATTCTCGTGGTCACTGTGGATACCAGGAGTCAAGATTTTTGAAGTCACTCCAATAAAACCCTGCAGTGTTTACATATAAGTTACACACATCTTCTCGTGTGCTTTAAGTTGTCTCTAAGTGGTTGACAAGACCTAACACACTGTAAATGCCACAGATCATAGCTGTCATCCTATACTCAGAGTGTGTCAAGAAGACTGAATCTCCTCAGCTCCAGCACAGGCACAGGCATGGTCAGCTTCAGTACGTGGGACACATCAGAAACAATCCATTTTCTTCTCTGAGACCTGAGTCTAGAGAGGACTGAGCCCTAGTTGGACTCATCCCTAGTAACAGTTAGGCTTTCCACACCTTCATCCGTGGGTGAAAGGAGAAGGAGCAGTTTAGCTGGATTGTTGAGGTCCAGGTTCAGTGGAGAGAAATAGATACCCAACGTCAACCTCTGACCTCCAAATGTGCACTCATGGTCAAGCACATGTGCACACAACCATGAGCAGCACACACGTGTACATGTATGCACCGACAGGTGCTATTTGGATTCTGACCCGCCGTTTACGGCTCTGTTCTCCCTTTGTCACTTCCTGGTCCTACTAGAAAGACAAAGGGTTTTGATGTATTTCCTGTCACTACCTTGGGCTCAGAGTGTGAGATCAGCCAGCCAACCTGTGCCTGGTTCTTCAGGGGGTGAACCTTGAGCTAATGAAACAAAGACACAACAAGCACGAGAAGAGCAGACAGCTCCCACTGCTGCTGTCTGCTTTCGCCATCTGGCTCTGGGGGATGACCTTGGCTGAGAATTCTTCAGCCAAATGCTTATAATGTCTGGATTCCTGTTTGCTTTCTAAGCCCTCGGCCCCGGGTTCTTGTGGCTTGCTTGATCTGCCTCTTCCTCCCTGTTCTGCTGTTTCTCAGAAAGACTTGGCCTGTTTGGTGAAGTCAGCACCAACTGTGACTCAGAATACTATACTTCATAGGTTACATTGCTTACTGTCACCTTAGGAATAGTTTTGTATTTGTATGCATGCATCTATCTATCTATCTATCTATCTATCTATCTATCTATCTATCTATCTATCTACCATTTATTCATAAGATCCTCATATGTAGCCGAGGCTGTCCTGTAACTTTCTATAGAGCCCAGGCTGGCCTCAACTTTCTATTTCCTCTTTCTCAACCTCAGGAGGGCTGGGATTCTGGCATGCCCATGCTACTACATCTGGCTTAATCTTGGAGCTTTTATAGTGCTTGGAGACAGTTTATATAATATGTTTAGCATAGCCCAGGATAGCAAAGACACATCTACCACAATGAACATTATTTTTATTTCAGCAAATATTAACTTTCAGGCACCGTGGGTGATATGAAGACAATCAAGTAAGAAGAAGCTGAGTTTCTTGGGTAATAACAAAGCTACATCAATAAAAGCAGCAGGACACTTGCAACAGAGCTCCTATTTCAAAGTGTGTTGCTGACCCCAAGGAGCAAGTGGCTGGCATTCCAGAAGAGTCAGAAGGGTGTTTTAGGGGAGAAGATGTTTGGTTTGGGCTTCAAGGATGAGTAGAAATCATAGGCTGGTAAAGGAAGAGTAGAGCTCACAGACATGAAGGGCAGGTGAGCTGAGAAAGGATGAGATTGTCTGGGGGGAATATGGGCAATTTAGAACAGGTAATGTGGTGTGGTGATGGGTCTAAAGGGCCACGGACAAAACCATGGGTTGAAAGGGAAGCAGTTCGCATAGTTCTCTATCCACATTCAGCAACTTGATGCTGTCTGTCCAGGCGGAGTTCCAGAGATATTTAAGCAGAACACGGCAGGTGTTTCTATTTTCTAGTATCTTCCTTGACTTCCTTGACTTAAAGTTTTTATTGTAGACATCTTTCACTTCTGTGAATTATCAGAACAAGAACAACAACAACAACAAAAGAATAGATTGCAAAATATTATTTTATGATTCTGTATCTAGTAGCCATGTCATTTCCTCTGTGGTTAGAAACAGCGCAGGGCCGCAGCTCTGGGGGGGGGGGTGTGGCGGGGGGGGGGGAAGATGACAGTTAAGTTTAACATTTTATTTACATAGTGTGAATATTCATGTGGGGGTCAGGGGACCTCATTGGGGAGTTCTCTCCTTCTGCCCTGTGGGGCTTGGTGATAGAATTTAAGCTGCCAGGTTTGTGGCAGGTTCTGTTCCCTGCTGAGTCTTAGAAGTGTGAAAGTGAACACAGTGGTGTGCACCTTTAGTCCTAGCACTTTGGAGGTAGAGGCAGATGAGTTCAAGGTCAGCCTGGTCTACATAGTTACACCGGATCATTGCTGGATTATAAGCCCCTGGACTTTCAATTGGATTTTTTGATGGCTTCTGGATAAAAGGCTCTCAGAGAATCAAAAGTTCTAGAATGTTTGTCTTTACCAGGAATTAATGGAAGAAGCGCTTGCCTTCTAAGAGTCTCTTCCAACTAAGTAGCAGATAAAAATGACACAATGTCATTCCAGGATGCGCCTTGCAGAATTCTCTGATATTCCAGATACTTTGTACCCAGGCATACATTTCCAGTGTGCTGCTGTTATTGCAAGCTTTGATAGTCCAGTTGAAGGGTTTTATTGTTCCAGACACCCCAGCAGGCAGAGATGTCCTGCAGAGTCCAGGGGACAAATGCTGTTTACACGTCCCTATGAACAGCTGTCTTGAACCCCATCAATTTGGCTTCCTTTTCCTCTATAAAAGAAAAAACACAAACCATGTTTCCTAATGACCAATTCTCTGCCAACTTTTTTTTTAACTTTTTGCTTTTTTTTATACAGCCGGTTGCTACTTTGTTGCAACATCCTTGCATACTTAGCTTTCAGAGAGGGATCTTTCTCCTTTCTCCAATCTCTCCTCCAGATCTCATTGCTTCACTCATACAAATAAGGAAGAAAATATGGATGATCTTTTTTCCTTGAGACAGGGTCTTTGCTGTGTAGACTTTGGCCTTGAGTTCAAGATCTCCCCGCCTCCTCCTCTTGAGTTCTGGGGGCCCACATCCCATCACCTCACTGATAGTACTTTGTCTCTACATGTTTCCTGCTTTCTTTAAGAGCCACAGGCTGCAAGCCTGTCTGCTTCCATTACAGTTGGCATCCCTGGCCCTGCATCTTCCACACTGCTTCTAATTCAAGTGATTATGATTCTGAGGTCCGACTAGAAAGGCTTGCTGGATGCCAGTCACTGTGCTAGAATTTTACACTCTGTATGTTCCCCACCCCTCCCTTCCCTCTCCCTGTATCTCGGCCTCTCTGCCTCTCTCCATTAACCTTACTTTTATCCTCATATTACAAGCGTGGTCACAACCTACATAATTTTTCAGAGATTCAACCAGCAAATATACAGGCTGTTGTTTGTTACAAGCAGAGTGTGATTTGTGTGTGTGTGTGTCACTTTCCACTCTGCTTTCTCTCATTTAAAATTCATGTTTATTTCTGCTTAAATACAATTTGTATATTATACTCTGGGAACTAAAATATATAAGATAAAATCTTTTTAAATCTCTTAAGAAATAACAAATCATAAGAAAGAAACCAGATGGTCCATTACATCCCCTATGGACGTAGATGGAAGAAAGATAATCTAAAGTGTATAAGGGCTCCATTTCAAGACACACACACACACACACATACACACACACACACACACACACACACACACACAGTTGAGGAAAGAGAAGAAGAGCTCAAGAAAACACTGAGTTTAGTCACCTTAAAGGAAAATCTCAGTGATCCACAGGTCAAGCCACGGGGGGGGGGGGGGGGGGGGGCAGGGTGGGAAGAGGATGGGGTAGGGCCAGGTTGTGCAAATTAAGTATTCTTCTGGTAGCCTCAGCTCCAAGAAAGGAGGGACAATTATCAAAAAGTATGTAGGTGTGGTTAGACCATCCTATAGAAATCCAGGACAATAGAGACTGTGGGTGTGTGGTTAGATCATCCTGCTGATGCCCAGGACAATAGAGACACTCTGATATATCTGGGAAAGCATTCTCTAAGAGTTACTGTCAAAGACAAGGTCTAAATGGATTTCAGGGAAGCATCCTTGTTAGATAATGGAGTCCTGGGCTAGGCAGGGCAGGAGAACCTGCTGACCTCGCGTTTGTGCTAACCTAGATCTGTTCTCTTGCAAATAAATGAAAAAAAAATTAATTAATTTAAAAGGGGCGGGGGTTGGGATTTAGCTCAGTGATAGAGCGCTTGCCTAGCAAGCACAAATTCCTGGGTTCAGTCCTCAGCTCTGAAAAATAAAATAAAATAAATGGAATTTTAAAGTGTAAAAATTGTTCTGAGAGTGAAGCAGACTTAAGATAGAATTCATGAGGCAAAGCTGGGGTACAATGACGTAATGGCATGCAGGATGCTGTGACACAGCCTCAGCTCTCAGTGATGCTGTGATAGAACTCCAGCCACATGGAATGCTGAAACAAGATGAGTTTTGTCAGTTCACTTTGTGGCAAGCCTGGGCTATGTAGTGTTCAAAGCTGGCCAGGTCCACCTGGCAAAACCCTAGTCTCAGAAATAAAGAAAAAGAAAAAAAAAAAGAAAGGAAAAGAGAGAAAGCAAGCAAAGCAAAGAACAACAAAAACAAACAAATCAAACCCCCAAAACAAAACAAAACCCCAAAACGCCAACCTCTGAGGCAAAGAAAAGTTGTGGGTATTATCTGAAAATCTAGATACAGAGAAACTTTGTTAAAAAAACAAAACAAAACAAAACAAAGGGATAAATCTGAGGGACAAATCTGTAAATGGAAACATAATTAAAGGGAAGCAACTCTGAACAAGTCAGAAAGAAGTGCACCTAAGTAGAGGCTGAGACCTCGGGGATGGCTCAGCTCGTATTTTTCCCCTTTGGAAAATGATTCTCATAGAGCAGCTATCTCATTAATTAAGCCTAATGTAGCTGTGCTTTTAATTGTAAGATGGATCATCTGCTAGAAAACATGGGGCGTTATTCTTGCTCACTGCATAGGGAGAGCCTGGCCACTCTAGTTATGACAAAGCACAGAGAGGTGAGGGACCTTGTAAAAGGCCTCTGCAGCAGCCTGCACTTGGATGGTTGAGCCACGTGACTGTCCAAGCAGCAAGATGGTTCTGCTGTCTGTGTCCTACAGGAGTGGTCTGTCACTGTGCAGGATGGAAAAGAGACAGGACTAGTGTCTGGTCCAAGCAGTGGAGTGCGGAGGCTCTCAGAAAAGGCAGCCGTTTTATTAAACTCATTTTTCACCCTGAGCAGGTCTCCACACTCTCCGCAGCCCTGGAGGCAATTTAGGTATTTGCCAAGCAGAGTGAGGAGTGGAAAACTCTGTCCTGTGAACTTTCATAAAACATTTGGGATGAAGATATTTTGACCATTCCATTTTATCCGTGTGCTGTTGTGAAATTTTCTTTTGCTGAAACAGTCCTGCTTGATTCTGAGCCGCGATTGTAAGTCATGACCTGTGGCTCCTGATGCTTCCGATCTGCGATCTGCGATCTGCAGGTGATGGCTGTTCTCCTGCCCGTAACTCCAGCACCAGGTGTGACTGACCTGCAGGCTGTATTTGGGGAGCTGTCTGGACCTTGGAGCCCTCTTACATTGAGTCGTATGGTGACAGTACAGGAAACTGGGTGAGAAATCAGATCTGAGCTCTAGCCCCACACTAAACACAAGCAGGTAAGACAGGCCTGAGCTTACTTCCTGGTCTCTCCCAGGAGCCTCTCTAACTGCCCCTCTTAGAGAAAATCACAGACATGAATGAATGTTCTTTACGATGCCCTATGCATGTATCTAATATATAAGCAAGGCAGTTATTTAGATGCAAAAACATTTGTGATGTTCTAAATGTTTAACGCTTGAGTAATTATTTTTAGATGCTTACTTTACCCCTCATCACTCACTTGCCATCTAGGTATTCATTTTAATATTTAAGTAGTTAAGAACATCTGACTTTAACCTTTAGTGATGTGTTGAGTGGCATTACTGAGCCACAGTGGATTTTTCCCCGTGTGTGTGATAATTTCGCCTGTGCTAACTACCCACCACATGCATACTCAGTGCACGCAGAGGTCAAGAGAGGGTGTTGTATCCTTGGAACTAGAGTTACAGAAGCTTGTGAGCCTGAATTGAGCCCTGATCTCTGCAAGAACAGCACGTGCTCTAAGCCCCTAAACCCTCTCTGCAGCCCCCCCCCCCCGTACCTGTTTAAAGGGCCAAACGGTACAGGTTTGTTTTGTACTTCCTGTTAACAAATAATAGCCAACTATTCTCATTAGAATTTACTCATTACGTGGTTAAGGACCTGTGCTTAGAGAAACCGGGAATTGGTAGAGTTTTCAAAGTGATTTAGACAAACTGAACAAAAATGACCTCCTCCTATGAAAGAGAAAACGGCACAGGGCATCGTGGGAAACGTCATGGTGTCTGTGCATAGTGTGGAAATGCGTTATGAATACGTTTGCGAGGAAACTAAACTAAAACTTTCTCAGGTTTAAAACGAGTTTTTCCAAAATGAGCGTTGAGACTTGGAGACTACCCTTATACTTAAGTCCCAGCAACCGTCTGAGCTTTCCCTAGGCAAAAAAGCTACCCATTTTCTGAAGGGGGCTGGCAAACAAACAAAATGAAAACACAGCCACCCAAACCAAAACCACTGAGAGTGTCCTGTGCAGGAACAGACAGGATATAGGGTCCCGCAAGAATGGACTGTGACCTGACTATATTTCTACAGCTGGGGATTGGCCAAGACTGCACAGTTCCAACAGGCAGAAAAGGGTCAACAGGGCAAATACTTTCTTGGAATCCACCCTCCAGGGCCAGGCTTAACAGAAACCTGCTTCTCCCCGGCCCCTGTCTCTCCACCTTCCTCCCTATTGGACCCTGAATGCTCACCCCAACTGGAGTGGAGGGTCAGAGTACCACCCAGGAGAGGCACCCCGCCACCACCACCAGGGGCAGAACAGATCCCCTTGGGAAGAGACCCCTAGGAAGGACTCCGCACGGCGGGGCTCCCCCTGGAGGACAGACCTGGGCGCAGCGGGGCGCCTTTGGGGGAGGTCCTGGGTAGGACAGGGGCGGGGCGCGGCCAGGCAGGCGGGGGTGTGTCCGAAGGGCCTGCGCACCAGGCCAGGGTCGAGCTGGGAAGAGCACACTCGCGCAGTGCCTGTGAGCGAGCACGGGCGAGACCTTCCCCAGGAGCGCAGGGAGCGGCGGCGACAACATGCGCGGCAGCGGCACGGGAGCCGCGCTCCTGGTGCTCCTGGCCTCGGTGCTCTGGGTCACCGTGCGGAGCCAGCAGAGAGGTGAGCTCCGCGGCGGGAACACCGCTGACCCTCCGACTGGCGAGCGGGAGCGTGCGGGCGCAGGGGACAAAGCGCGGCGCTCGGGGCTGTGGATGGGCGCACGCACCCTGGCGCAGCGCGGACCTGCTGCGGGCCGCACGGGGCTGCAGGGACTCCAGCGGAAGCCGCCTCCCTGAGGACGCTGGCTGCTCCCTGGAGCTCTAGGCTCTGGTTTCCTCTGACTCTAGGGGTCACCTGCTTTCTAGCTTAGTGGGACCTTGAGATCCAGGAGTACAGTGGGTGGCGAGAGTGGCGTGTCCGGCACGTGAGAAGGGACACTGACTCCGTACCCAACGCCTGAGTGGCTGCGGACTGGCCGGAGACCGCCGGGTTGGTTGATTGTATGCAGCGCTCCCGCAATGAATGGGAACGGAGTTCTCTGGCATTCACTTCATTGTCCTGTGTTGCAGAGAGAGACCATGGAAGGAGAAAGGCCGGCTCCTCTGGGGCACTAGCATCCAGGGTGGTCTAGCGGGAAAAGACTGATGGAGAAGGGGTTCCAAGGTCAGCTGTCCTGGGCAACTGGGACCCGCATATGGCGTCCAGGACACAAATGTGTTCTCTAAAGTGTGCTCTTTGTGTACTCTGTAAAGTGAGCAAATAGACTCCCCACGCGTGTTTAAATTATGTGCACTATAAATTATGGCGTAAGGGGCTAGAAAGGTCGGACAGTGAGTGTGTCGGCTCTCCTTGGAATCAGTAGCTTTCTTTACAAGGTTGAGAACAGAAGCCAACCCAAAGTGAATTTTCAGTGGGCACTGGAGATGGGAGGTGGAGGGACAGAGAATATACCATGCCACCCAGAGTTATCTGCAAGCCCCTGCTAGGTGGTCACAAATGTTTGTCGAAAACGTCTCAATGTATGCAACAAGTGACATTGAGTGTGTTCCCACAGATTGCTCTCCAGGAGCACAGGTTAAAAGTAGGAGGCCGAACTCGAAATGCCCTCGTGGGAAAAATGTGTGTTTGGGCATTGTGCAGAGCCGTGAGCTGTGCAGGCTATGAGCATCCCATTCATTCATGCATTCATGATGAAAGCGCTGGACCGAGCTGGAAACGCAGCTTTGAATAGCCCGGCGGCTGCTCAGCTCAGGAGCGGGGGCTGGGAGAGGGGAATTTACATAGTTATCAGGGAAAGAAAAGAGCCAGCCTTTGGGAGGGAAGCTTTTGACGCTGAGAGCCCAACTCCTGCCTGTGAGGTTGCTGAAAGTGACCAAATCAGGGTTCTCACAGGGTGGAGAAAGCAGCTTGCCTTGGTTTATTGTTTCAAGACATTGAAAGTCTTAGACTGAGGAGATGCTCTGAATGCCTTCCGTTCCCCTGAGGGCTGGGTGCTTGGCCTGGGTGGTTATGAATGGTGTTTGGAGAAAGTGGACTGCGTGGGGCTTTCCTGCTTTGAGACACTGCAGAAAAGCTACGTCAGGCAGGGCCTTTGAATCGCTCCTATCTAGTCTATATTTGCCAACCCACAGCTTTCCTAATGAGTATCCTTGGAAGTTTTGTTCCCTGTATGGCTGATGAAATGGCATGATTTACTCTCTCTCTCTCTCTCTCTCTCTCTCTCTCTCTCTCTCTCTCTCTCTGTGTGTGTGTGTGTGTGTGTGTGTGTGTGTGTGTGTGTGTGTATACTAGCCTAGATCTCATGATGCTGCCCTGGTTGGTCTTGAATTTATGAGTTCAAGTCATTCCCCTGCCTCAGCCTTCAGAGCAGTTTGGACTGCAAGCACGTGACTACACCTAGTGGGGTGCTTACAGTTTTGAAACTGATCACGGATCTAAAAGCATGAGATCATTAGCTGTTCCTATTATTCCTCGGGGATTGCTTTACAACTAACAATGTCTGACTCCTTGGCTGAAATGTAACCTTTAAAGTGAGATGTCCTCTAAGTATTGGATAAGAAGGGTTGTGTTTCCAGGACTGTGGGTATGTATGGCTTTGCGGTAGAGCATTTTGTCCAGCCTGTACGTTCAAACTCTACCTAGTGCAGCCCAAAGGAAAATCCAAGCTGCCGTGTTTTTTTAAATGACATGCTAACTTCACAGCTGATTATTTCAATTGGAAAACATCTAAGAGCAGAATGCTCAATTTGGTAAGTGGCATGTTAAGTTCTAGCAGGTAATTAGTCAAATGGAGTTCCTTTTCTGTAGCCCGCTTTTCTAAGTACAGGGCAGTAAGGTGTTACTGGAGCAGTTAGAAAGTAGGGTCTCCATATTAAGACACCTCTGCCCTCTCCCCACAAAGCCTGCGCTCCCACCTTGCTTTTGCCTGTTTCCTAGACAATATGCATGAGGTCTGCCTTTGTAGTTACTCTGTATGTGTAGTGAGCACACTAAGGCCAGAAAGGTGTGAAGTGGACAGAGTGTCCTATGTAGCTCTTAGAAGTGTGCTATTTCCTAAGCTTGGAAGATGAAGTGTGCATGTAGCTACATACTTCATTGTAACGATGCTCGAAGCTCCAGGTTGTTCATGAAGCCCAGTGGATGATGCTCTTTATCACTTAGAGCAAATTCTCTGGGAAGCAATGCAAGCAATACCTTCCACCTCCGGGTACCTAGCTCTGTAGCGTTATAGGCCACTATCCGTGGTAAATTACTGATGTTCTCTGTGGTTGAGTTTCAATATTAGTAAAATACGAGTAGTAATCATGTCTTCCAGGAAGCGATGTTCATGGTTAACTGGGTTAATGTAGAAAAAGATTTCCAAAGTGCATGAAATACAGCTAGGCTGTGATAAACATTGTATAGGATGATGATGATAGTGATGATTCACAGTGTTATGTGGGGAAGGCCCTTTCCCAAACCATATTGTCTCTACACTGTTAAAAAAAAAATCGAACTCTGTATTTGGAGTTAAATTGCATTAGGTTCGGCTGCTCAAATGTGTTACTTTGGTTAGCCTTGACTTTGTTCCTTAACCTTCGTGGGGGCCAATCTTTCATCCTCAGTGGAAAGACTAGCTTCAGAACAGTTGCCTTCTCTACTTGGATTTTCCCTCCACTTCCTTGTGGTATTATTGGATGCTCTCGGGTTGACTTTCTGGGTACACAAGGAAGCATACTTCTTCTATGTTATGACCCCACCTATCCTTATTCCCTGTGTAGGACCACCTTACGAACTCAAATTGTTCCCCCATCTCCTCACTTTCAGGGTGTCCACAAATGCCACCATGGTGCTGTATCCCACTGGGGTAAGCCCAGGAAGCTAGAATGCACCCTGGCCTACTGTCTCACAGCTGAGGGTCTTGGGCAAACCCATACCCGCTCACTGCTCTCCAGTGTCTACCCACACAGACTGAAAAATGCTCCCCCAGTCTGCAGTTTGGGTGCTAGAGACCTGAAAGCCTTCCATACCCTCTGCCCCAAACTCCAGGGTTACAAAAACGCACTCAAGGATGCATAGAAAAAGGCCGGTGATGGAGTCCACCGTTGTCTTTCAAGACAGCCACCTCCTGCTCTTTCTCGGCTGTCCTTCCAGCACCAGGTCTCTCCTTGGGATGTTTGAGCAGGAGCTGTTTGTGAAAGTTACTTCTTTGGTAGCTGCGATGATGGTTTGTAGTTAAAGCATGGCTAACGGAGGAGACATATGAACCACACCCTGACACTGCCCACCCTGTAAGAGCTACCTCCGTGTACCTCCAGCAGTTTTTAATATTCCCTTTACTAATGTGTGCTCTTTTACAGTGGTGACCTTTTATCTTAACCCATCTTGGACAGACAGGTGTTATCAGACAGGGCTTTCTATACCTTTCAAATTCTAAGACTGGATTGTTGGTTTAAACACTGCCAACAGTGCTATTCACAGTAAGCAGTGTTAAAGGGCTGGTTCTTCTTCTTCTTCTTTTTTTTTTTTCCTTCATTTGCACATAGGGAATTGATGGACATATTTGAGGCTACTTCTGGCACAGAGAAAGGAAGTTCTGGCATGATTCAGTTTGATCGTTAAGGGTACTTATTAGTAAGTTCTCAGACGCTATATGATGTCACTGCTACTCCACGGCAGACATCGAGTAACTCAACTCTTTCAGAAGTTATTGTTAATGAATAAAGTTTGAGTCTTCACCGTGAGTCCTAACAGTAATGGAAGGCAAACAGCAAAACCTCGGCAGCATAGGCCTGAGTTGAAGTATTTGTTAGCTCTGCTCTTCAGGAAGGTGTGGATGAGCTAGACACACTGTGGGCTCCCAAGGAAGATAGACACAGCTTATTTACACACTTGTAAGGGATTTTTTTTTCCAACCCGCTTTTTTTCCAATATAATAATAGACATTCCCCAGACAAGCAAGTAATCAACGCATCGCAAAATTAATGAGCAGGAAAAAAATCTCCTTCCTAGAAGTTTAGTTAAGGTCATGAACTTTGGTTCTGTTGGAGCCCGTCAGGTAGCTACTTCAGCATAAAGCACCGCACACCAGCTGGGTTCATTGCATTCCCCCACCCCCTTTATATGAGGGGATGACAGTCAGTGCTCACAATAAGCGTTTAATAATAAATAGCGCAGAGCCCTTCCACTTGGTCTTTGTTTTGTCAAGGCTGGGTCAGGAGCGATTGCTTTCTCTCTCGGGTTAACTGGTTCCCACTCTTGCGGGGGGGGGGGGGGGAGGCACAGACAATGGGAGCAGTGTGGAGCTTAGTGGACGATAACATTCTTGTCTAGGTAAGCATTTATCTCCAAGTGTTAACTCAGAAACAGTGGCAGAGGCGTGCCACCGAATTATCAGCATCGTGATTTTAGTTTGTGTGCACATTAAAAAAAAAAAAAAGTCATTCATTTGAAGTTTCAATCCTTCATTCCAGAAGTTATCTGTGCAGTCTGATCTGCTGACTCAGGGGGCCGTAAATTCTTGTACCTCTTCAATCTCTAGTGGTAATATCGCCTTTAGATCAGTGGCGATTTATAGACAGGCCAGCTTTTCTTATTCCTGAAGGTATTTCCTGAAATTATTTTTTCCCCATGGTTCCATAATTTCCTGCCAGAACCTTAGGCAATTCTCTGCAATCATAAAGATGTGAAAGGACACATTGAAAATTGAATAGATCATTTTTAATTTACAAAAAGAAAAAAAAAAAGGACATTCTGGGCCACAGAGGTAGCTCAGTGGATGAAATGCATGCTGCCCCTCCTGCCTGATGACTGGGAGTCCCATCCTTGAAACTCACATGATGGAAGGAGAGAACCAGTAAGTTGCCCTTGACCTCTACAGATGTGCTATGACAACACGCATGCGTGCATCCATCCGTGAACATGCACACACATGCACGTATAATAACCATGATGCTGGTTGCAAGGAATCACCCAGGAAATGTCTTAGACCCTTTTGATAAAAGGTAGAACTTTACTTATAAAAACGGGTCTGTCTCAGGTCCAGATGAAGGAGTTCTTCCTTCGCAGCATCCCTGCTCTCTAGCCATTCATGCCATCTTTCTTTCCTTACCACTCTGGTTGAACTATGCTTTCCTGGTTTTTTGTTCTTTTATGCCATTGATCCAACTTGTTTTTCTAAAGTTTTATTTCTTTCTTCATTAAACTCTCCCCCACCCCACGTCTGCCTTTTCTGTTTTCATTAGAAATAGCCATTAGCTGCCTGAATTATCTATCAGCCAGGTGATCTAGTGTCATGCCGCAGTTAGACTCATCCTGCTAAATTAACCACCCACTGTCACCATATGGCCTCTCCCCTGCCTCTTGAGCTTCATCTCTTGCCTCCCTGCTGTGACCTCCCCCCATACTCTGTCTAAATTCAGCCCCAACCACCAGCCTTATCCTAGCATGACACCCTGCCTCCGAGTCAGGGTTGTTTCTGTCTGCTGCACAGCTGTTGAGAATCCCCTCACCTGAGCTGCAGTCCAGGGCCAACCTCAGCCCATCCCTACATTTACAGCCTGCAGCTCACTGCCTTACAGCTTGGGTCGACTGCCTCATCTCTAAATCTGCACTGGATTCTGTGCTAAATTGGGGTTCCCAATACAGTCACAGTTCTTCTCTGGGACACTTTTGGGTGGTTTATCCAGAATGCCATTAGCCAGAGTAAAAAGAGAAAGGACATTTTTCTTACACTTCTCAGTATTTCTTAATACATATGGAAAATCAGAGTCCTGGCTCTTGGGTCAGTGGAAGTGAACAACAGTAACACCTATTGTACTCCAGCGTGCAGATAAAGAGTTAGATGACCATAGGCACTTCCTAAATCCAATCATGCCTTTTGTTAGATGTCCCTTGGGTTCTTAGTACTTAAAGGGGTGAGGGGAGGAAGCGAAAACTAACTTCACATGGAATACAGTTGTTAGCCGAGGTAAATTAATCACGAGGCGAGCTGTTCTCTTAAGATGAAACCTCTGTAAAGCCCAAGTCTACTTTATATGATCCATTCTCAGAGGAAACTGGCAATGACTAGCACAGAAAAGATGTCGGTGACCACCAGAGCAAGGGTGGGCGTGACGTTTGAGGCCTCCGGTGCTGAAGTTGCAGATGAGCCTTCAGAGTTGCAAAGCCAACAAGGAGAATGGGATCCTCTCGAAATGTCGGTCAAACTCTGAGCTTACACGATATCAGGGATCAGATGAGATGTGGTACACATTCCAAAGAGAGGGATGCTCACTGCACCACCTGTGGGACCTGAAAAGAAGTCTGCTCTTGAACGAAGTAGAAAGACTAAGCTTCAAGGCCAAACCATCTAGCAAGCCACTCATGGGTTCAGGACGTTTAAAGATATGTACATCTCCAGAGATGGCACAGAAAACCCATCCCTGGCTCCTACATGGCCAACTCAGCCCTGTGCCTGACTCGTAGAGCTTTCTAGATTTCCTTTGACCCAATAGATAGGAGCCAGAATTTATGGATCAAACGTTCTTATTGACTTTGATACTCAGAGGCACCGGACCCTCTTTCATCTTCAGTTCCACCCTCTGAGGTTTCTAGTTTAAATATTTGTTTCCAGAAAAATCTCCGTCACTTCTCTGATCTTCTGTACTGTCTCTGTGTCCTGGGCATGGGTAGCATTCGTCTCCCAATTCTGAAAATCCCTAATCTATTCTGTTTTAGTCTAGCCTTTCTTTGCTTTTGAAGGCCATGCTTCTCCGACTCCTACCACTCTCTCTACCCCAGGCTTTACAGAAAGCGTATGTTTAGTCTAGAAGTTCCGAATGGGTGGTTTCAAAAGTTCTGCTTTTGGGAATTGCTTCCACTTTCCTGTAAGGAATAAACAGTTTCTTGCTTGGTTTTGTGTTTTGAAACTGGGTCTTGCATTTTTGCCTGGGCTGGTCTTGAGTTTCTGAGCTGCAGCGATCCTCCTGCCTCAGCTTCCCAAGAAGCAGGACTGCAGGTGCAAAACTTAATAACTTCCTTAAGAGCAGAACAATACTCAGTATGGGGTTGCTGTCATTTCTATTCTGCTTGCTTGTTTCTTTTCTGTGTCTTACTCCTTCATACCTGTGTCCTTGCATGGAGGTCATGTTGGAGCGATGTGATATGGCATATCTTGGAGGTTTTGTGTCCTAGCTAGTTTTATGTCAACTTGACAGATGCTAGAGTTGTCTGAAAAGAGGGAATCTCAATTGAAAAAGAAATTGCCTCTATAAGATCTAGCTTTAAGGCATATTCTTAATGAATTATTGATGGGAGTGGGCAGCCCTTAGCGGGCTATGCTAGCCCTGGTTTGGTAGCCCTAGGTGCTTATCTGAAAGCAACTTGCGCAAGCCATGATGAGCAAGCCAGTAAGCAGCACCCCTCCATGGCCTCTGCAGGTTCCAGCCTGCTTGTGTTCCTGTCCTGACTTCCTTCTTCGATGAACAGTGATATTGAAGTGTAAGCCAAAGACATCCTTTCCTCCCCGAGTTTCTTTGGTCATGGTGTTTCATCACAGTGATAGCAACCCTAAGACACAGTTCCCTGCTGCCTTCTTTGCTGTTTGTGAATCAACAGCTGTGAGGACATTTCTCGTGATCTATCTGGATTTGCTTTCGAGCCTGTGAGGCTCAAAAGTGTATGATGTTTCTGTAACATAATTTTCAAGAAAGGAGTTGAGGGACTGAGTCCCAGGTAGACTTGCCATTCAGGTTTCATAGTCGGCTCTTGCCTGCAGGCTGTGTCCCGTGTCTCTATTTCCTTCTCCTTGAAGAACTCAGAGCTGCAGGCTCTTTGGGTGCCAGGAGAGCATTTTTGAACAGTTTCATACAAGTTCCCCTTTCAGTTTCCACATAAGACTTTAATAACACAGATCCCCAGGTCCTAACCCGGGGATTATAATGTATTTGGTCTGAGATGGGACCTAGTCATTTCGTTTTTAAAAGACTCTCTTAGCTGATTGGGCTGTGCTACCAAGATTAAAAACCACCCAGTGAACTTGCTGTGTGGCAGACGCAGTAGCAGGGGGTAGGCATCCTGGACCTGTAGAGACCTCTTACTCCTTGGTGGGGCGAATGTGTCTGTGTTGCCTTTGTTCCTGGTGGGCTGCTCTTTTTTGTTGTTGTTGTTGCTCCTATGTTTAAGCAAGCAGAGTTCCAGCTTGGCTTGACTGACTCAGCAAAGTCCTGATTTCAAAAATACTTTTGATCAAGTCACAGGGTCCCTCGTGTTCTGGGATAAGATCTGGGGGGTACTGTAAGGGACTGATGGATCGACTGCAACAGAATTTATTAAATACATTCCACATTCCAGTTCTTTTCTCTTTTCTGCCTCGTGTCCCTTCTTTCCTGTCTTTTGTTTTGTTTTGGTTTTTGGTTTTTTGTTTTTTGGTTTTTTGTTTTTTGTTTTTTGTTTTTTGTTTTTTCAAGACATGGTTTCTCTGTGTAGCCCTGGCTGTCCTGGAACTCACTCTGTAGACCAGGCTGGCCTTGAACTCAGAAATCCGCCTGCCTCTGCTTCCCAAATGCTGGGATTAAAGACGTGCGCCACCACTGCCCGACTTCTGTTTATAATTCTAATACCTCGTCCAGCACCCAGCAGCGACAGTTCTGGGGGGACTGATGGACGAGAGAATGCCCCAGTGCAAACAGCAGGGTCTGGAGAGGAGTATAGGGGACATCACTTAGACATTCAGACAGATAACAGGGAGATCCAACCTGAATAATAGCCTTCTGGAAGGATCGGGCTAGCCCAGGGTGGCTGGAACCTCTGAGTCACCCAGAGAGGCCTTGGAGAGAGAACAGGGAAGAGTCTTGCTATCAGTACTGGGGCAGAGGTGACCAAGCAGTGTTGAGACCCAGGCCTGAGTTCACCATCTAGAGTAGCACACACGAATAGGAATCTCCTGGAAGGAGAAAAACTGTAAGAAATGCTTTGGCTTCTACTGGGGCTAGCAGGGACTCTCAGGCCAGCCAAGGTAGCCAAATGCAAGAGCTCCACTCAAACTCAATAAGTCTCTGACTTAGAAATAAGGTGTGGAGGGGTTGAGGAAGATACCCGGTGTAGACCTAATTCACCCGATGCACACACATGCACAACACATGCACATACAGGCACAGACACGGAGGGAGTGTACGATGCATTATTCTTGCCTTCTGCGGGTGTTATTAAACATTGCTGTTATTTATCTGTCTTATTAAATCTCCCACCCCATTCCTTCCCATGTGGGAGAGTCCTCACCCTGGGTGAATGGCCCTGCCTTTGCCCTCATACAATCTTTTGAAAACCCCCTTTGCCTTCTTCTGTCTCCTAGATCCAAACTGTCTGGTGAAGCAGAAATTCAAGGTCTAAGACACCCAAGGGACAGCTTAGCAATTTCTCCAAAGCAGCCAGTCAGGAAATTATGGCAGCAGTTGTTTTCAATCGATAGAACATTTTGGGAATTACTGCTTAGTGCCGTCAAGTCTCATTCTACAAATCACATATTTTTCTTTGTTCATCACAGTCTTTAATTTCTCTCAGAAAGTTTCTGTCCTCTTTGGTGTATTGGTCTTAAATTTATTTCATGATATTTGTGTGTGTGTGTGTGTGAGAGAGAGAGAGAGAGAGAGAGAGAGAGTGTGTGATTGAATGTATGAGTGTATGTTTATATGTATGTAATATGTCTGTGAGTGTGTATTTATGTGAATATATGTGTGTATGTGTGTGTTTGAATGTATGAGTATATGTATATGTATGTGGGTGAATGTGTATATATATGTGTATGTTTTTGTGAGTGTGTGTGTCTGTGTGTGTATGTGTGAAAGAGAGAGAGAGGGCATGTGTGCTTTGATACAAATGAGTGACAGACACTTGGTTTAACTGTGAGTGTTTTGTGGGGAGAAGACTGAGGCTTCCCAACAGATTGTCAGAGGTCTCTGTTTATAGAATTGTCTTTGTTTTGGAGCCTTTAATATTTTGTTCTCCTAACAATAAGCGACAGATCTTTGTTTTTATGAGATCTCTCTAGTTCTTCCAAAGGTAGTCCATCACTCAGGGGATTGCCGATTGGAACCCAGGAGTAAGTGTCTGGAGTTCTGGTTAAATAGTTCCAGAACTGCTGAAAGAGGCAAGATTTTGCAGATCATTCTGGTGAGGTTTGTGCCAAGCTTCGCAAGGCTGGTTCAACTCAGTGTCAGAGCTGGAGCAAAGCCCACGAGGTCTACTCCTGTGATCTCAAAGTATCATCCCCTGGGAACTGGTTAGGCAGAGAGCCTGGTGGCCCTGCCCGGCCCACTGATTCAGCAGACCTGCAGGCGATCTGCGGACCCTAAAGCAGAGACTTCTCTTTAGCTCTCTAGCCTCTACGCAGTGTCCGCACCTCTTCCTCACAGCCGCCGATCTTGTTTACGGCTGGGGAGGGTCACCTTTCGTAGCGTTCATTCTATAAAGAGAAATCTGATCCATATGGGGGTGTCTTTCAAGTCTCTTTAAGGGGTTTCCTGAAAATGAAGAACACCAAACAGTATGTATATACTGTTTTTCCCTGTGCATGTGCTATATATTAAGTTTAATTTATAAAACAGGCTTGGCAAAAGATGAATAGCTGCCAGTGATAAAATGGAGCATAGCAGCCTAAATGTAAAGTCTGAGTTGCGTAGAGGGAGAATGTGAGAGAAAGAGCTGGAGACAAGGGATCAGTTCCTGTAACATGTGTGGTCATGTGTGTATGCTTATGTAGCATATATGTAGCATGTGTGGTCAGGCGTCAGCTTTGGCAGCTCAGTGGTAGGGGACAATGCCCCTCCAACTGAGAAAACGCAGTGTCACCGAGGCCAGAGGGAAGAACACTGAGATCGCAGGAAACTCTGGGAACTTTTGGCTGGAGCATCTGCCTCGCTTAGTAAGTCTGTGAGCTACGGTTCCACAGGGTGACAGCCATCTCTAAAGGCTTTCAGTTTGTAAAGTGTGTGCTGGCTAAAAAAGCAGGGACAAGCTGGAAAGTCCAGGTACCTTTTGGGGGGACTGTGGGTAGAAAGTACAGCCCATCTTAAAAGCTGAATGATCTCATTGGTCACTGGCGCATGGACTCTGGAAAGGGTAACTCCCCCCGCCCCCCACTGAAGTTGTCGCCAGGCGCCTGCATAATCACATAATTTGAGGATGCAGGGCAAAATGAATAAGGGGAGGCTTGTTTAAATTATTGAAAAGGCCAAGGCCGTTCAGGCAGAGCTCTGCACAGAGGGCAAGCATGCATGTGACCACTCAGAAAGCCACCCTGGGCACGTGCCTGCGATCACATCAGGCATATTAACAATTTCAGTCATAAACAAGAGTGCAGAGGTGGAGAAAGAATGAGAAAGATGTGGCTAAGACCTGACGGGCTGTTCGAAAGGTTCATGGAGAAGTTTGGAGGACGTTGGGGCTGACTAGAAAATGGTGAATTATCTGGACATGGTGGCTGAGGCCTGTAGTCCAGCACTTGGGAAGCTGAGGCAGGAAGAGCTGGGCTTTGAAGCCAACCCCAGGCTACAAATCACGAGTCTATCTTTAAAAAAAAAGTTGATTTTTTTTTCCAACCAAAACTTGATGGTTTTAAGTAACAAGTGAGGTAGATTAGTGAGTGTAAATGATCCGAGCTGCTGGGTGGTGATGGTGCACGCCTTTAATTCCAGCACTTGGGAGGCAGAGGCAGGCAGATTTCTGAGTTCCAGGCCAGCCTGGTCTACAAAGTGAGTTCCAGGACAGCCAGGGATATACAGAGAAACCCTGTCTCGAAAAAAAAAAAAAAAAAATCCAAGCAAGCCACACGTGCCTTAGTTTTAGTAGGAAGGGGATAGGAAATCTCTGTGTTTAACTCCAAGGCCCCAGTTGCTCTGATGTGCTAGTTAGGCTTCTTTCTCTAAGGACTTGGAAGGAGGAAGGGGTGGGCTTCCCTGCTCAGTCAGGACGTGAAGTTTGGGATTGTGGGGGTGTGGTGCTCTCTGTGAAGTAATGACTTGGATTGGGCAGGATGTTGAGATTACTGTCCTTGGCACTTCGAGATGAATGGAGTGTGTGTGTGTGTGTGTGTGTGTGTGTTCTCTGCAACCAAACTTAACTGCTGAACCCAAACCCTCAATATGACCAAATACAGGCATTAAACAAACACCACGCTCGGGTGCTGAAGAGATGACCCAGCGCATTTGCTGTGCAACCATAAAGACATGAGTTCGGTTCCCTGTCCTCACACGATGCCAGGTTCTGAAGCACGGTCTGTAATCCTAGTGTTCTTAGGGCAAGGTGGGAGTGGAGATGTCAGAAGCCCCCATGGCAGCTGGCCCAGTGTGTACATAGAGACAGATGAGAAGGAGTTAGTCCAGACTGATGCCCAAGGATGTCCTCTGACCTCCACACCTGTACCATAGTATGCATGTGTACACACACACACACACACACACACACACACACGTACTCACACAGAGATAAGCACACACACATCACACACATGTACACATGCTAGCACACATGGGCACATACTTGCACATACACGTGCACACATGTGAGCATACACAAGCATATATGTGAGTACACACGAACGTGCACACACACATGAGCACATGGGAGCACACTTATGGGCACATGCATACCCACAACATATGCATGCACTCACATATACACATATGGTGCCAGTTTATAAGAGAAGCCCCATTAGGGGCCCGGCGCTCACTACTGGACACTGTCTCCTACAGACAGCATTTGTGCCTAGCTTGTTTTTACCATTCGTTTATCAACAGTAGGAATCTGGCTTTGTCAAGGACACCTTGAGAGAGTTGCTATGGAAATGGGCTTTTAGCAAAGCCCTCCTCCTGCCTTTTGCTCACCACCCACTCCTGTTTCTAAGATCAAACTTCTTTTCATCGTCCCACAGGAAAGAGAAAGCAAGTCCAGCGTGCTTTGTGCTGTGTGTGTGCTGACTCCCAGGATGCTGGCCTTGGCTTTCCCCTCGCTGTGTGAATCACTTCTCTCTCTCCTTCCCTCCATCCTCTTCCTCCTCCCCTTCCTCCTCCCCTTCCTCCTCTTCTTCCTCTTCTTCCTCCTCTCTCTCCTCTTCTTCCTCCTCCTCCTTCCTCTCTCTCTCTCCTCTCTCCCTCTCCTCTCTTCTTCCTTTCTCACCTCTTTTTCTCCTTCTTTCACTATCTTCCATGTCCCTCTTTCTTTTTTTTCCTCCTTTCTTCCCCTCCTTTTATCTGTTCTCCCTCGCTTTTCATCCTCTGTCTGGCTTTGTTCTACACTGCAGTGGGTCCTAGAACCTCAAACCTCTTCTTTTACTAAACTCACCAGTGATTAAATTGCTTTTCTTCCAAAACCAATCATTTGCTTTTGGAGCAGGAGAGTTTTAGTAGAGGATCTTTCTCTTTCTAAGTGGCTCTGTCCCTAGAGCTGATACAGGTCACCTTTATTTAAAGAGGAAAAAAAAAAAAGCACTCCTAAATGTGGGCTGTTCCTTTATCTGAGACATAAAATCACTAACTAGTAACTTTAGGATACTTGTCCTTGAAAGTAAATGGCCTGATTTCCATTAGACAAGCAATACTGTCATGTTTATTTAGGCCTATGCTTTGATGTTCAGCGTTTAAACCATGTGAAAATACTGGTCTTTGATATACAAAGCAAGATCATGTGGTAACAATTTAAATAATTTTTACTTTATAATGAACACAGTTATGACCACTTAACCACAGGTCTGCACTCTGGGAAGGGCACCACAGGGCAGCTTCCTCCTGAGGCACAGCAGGCCTGGTTGTTGACACAGTCAAGAGACAGTAAACAAGAGGACGTGCGAGGCTGTGGCTGAGGTAACAGGGTGCACTGTCCCACAGTGTGCCACATGGTTAAGAAGTAGATGGTATGCACTCTAAAATAAAAGGTAGGAAGAAATGTCGAGGGTGGTACTATGAAGACACAGACTGGCAGCAGTCATTGTAACTCTTCAATAATTGCTTGTACAGTGTCAGGATGCTGTGGCGGCAAGGCAGTGTTTTCATTGCCAGTCATTTTGTTCTGTCACAGCAAACATTAGTCTCAGACTCATTCCTTGGCCACTAATCCGACAGTTTCATTCTTGGCCACTTTGATGTTAAAAAGTCACTCCACGTCAGCAGTTCTCTAAGACGCACTCTGCACTGGACCCGGGGAGTCAGTAAAGTGTTTCTGGTGAAAGCATGAGGGCCCAGGTTCGGATCCCCAGTTGCCGCACAAAAGGCAAGATGGGGCTTGGCACACACCTGTCCTTCCACTACTGCTGGGCCAGGGTGGAGACAGACAGGGTCGCCGGTCTCACTAATCCCGTGAGTTCCAGGCTCAGTGGTCTTAAAAGTGAGGAAGGCAGGCCATATCAACCTTTGCTTGCATGTGTAGACCCCCTCCACGTGCACACAAACACACAAGCGCGTTCACACACATGTACACACACACACACACACACTCACACATACTCCAAAAGAGCTTCTGCTTCATCACTACTTCTAACCAGGTGTATGTGTGTGTGAAGGTGCTTGTGTGCTTGTGTGTGTAAATTGAGGACTAAGTAACAGCACTTATGTGACTTCACTCTTACTAATACGCTGTTGAAAGCATACAGGGAATGTTGACAATGTGGCGTGTGAGCAAGTGGCTTTGCTCTGGTGTCTGTTACACACCAGTGAGCTCCTCTTCACCTCACTGTGGGCGTGTGGCCTGTGGTCTTGTCAGGTTTTCTTTAGCACTTTTATCTTGATGCTGAGGCTGCTTGGTCCACATCACTGGCACAGAGGTTTAGCTTTTCAACACACTTTCATCACACACAGGGGCATCTCTACTCTTCTCTTGAGGAACAATAATCGACTTAGCATGACTTCTGACCAGCTTGTGATTATCCTGGAGTACAGGCATGGGATGTGTTTCTATAAATAACTTCAGTGTAACCCTCACCCTGTCATCTCTCCTTGAGACCCACCTGGCCTGGGACACTGAGCCTGTGTTAGACATTATTAAAATATGTCCAAATATCTTTTATTGTTAATGATAAATTCTGTTACTTTATACAGTGCTCACTCCTTCATTTTCTTATAAATTGTTCAATATTTTGTACATTAGCAAAGATGATAGGGATGGGGCCAATCGGATTTCCTGTCAGCAATTGAAGTCGCACTTGCGGCTGAGCTATCCTGAGCAAAATACCTCTGGTTCCAACAGGCTGACAGAAAGAACAGCCAAGTATGTCTTAGATAGCTATGCAAAGGGTTGCAGCTGAGTGTCCAATTCTTGAAGGCACAGCGCCGGGGCTGTCAGAAACAACTGCTCACAAACCTGGATGAACCACGGTACCCTGGCCAGATGAGAAGCACGCCCCCTAGTGGAAAAAACCATGAGCCTTTATGACTGCAATTGATCCAAAACAAATGGCTGTGTTTTGTGAAACACACAAATGAGTCCGCCATGGTATGAAGAAGATAAGGATGGATGAGTGGGTGGATGGATGGACAGGTGGGTAAAAAGACAGACAGATAGACAGGAAATGCTCAGGTCACCTTAAAAACTACTTGTCAAGTCTTCAAGGCAGTGTCTTGGACCCCAGTGTGAGTGGTGTAGAAGCTGGGAGCTTTCTTTCTTATCTCTGGGTTCTGCAGTGAATTTGTAGACATATCCTGGGTAATCGAGAGATGAAGCAAGAAAGCACTTCATAAATGAAGATTAAAAATGGTCTTGAATACTTAAAAAAAATCACAAACTTTAATTTGGGAACGTGAATTATTCTCTCAGATTTTTCTGAGATTTGAATCACTGACTTTGACTTTTGTGAAAGTTGCCTTTGTTTTCCAAAAGGAAGGGCGGGCACTATGCCAGTCTAAACCATTTAATTATTCAACTGTATAAAACATTCCCAATCTTTTGTTTTATTCTAGGAAAAGGTTATCTGAACATATTAACAGGTTCCTCTAAATAGGAATTTTAGGTCCTCTTCTTTGTGGATGGTCACATTAATTTTTTATTATATATTAGATAAGTACAGTATTGTGTGGAACTCAAAACCTTTTTCTCCCCAAGATAGAAATGCATACTTGTACACACTTGTGCACAATACAAATGTGCACATACTTGCACACACACTTGCACACATGTGCATGCTGGCGCACACTTTCACTTCGAGGGCCTTAAGGACTGACTCTGAATTGTTTGAGAAGATTCCGTGAAGAAGGTGCTGTGATGAGCTCAGTCAATATTTGAAGATCCATTAAGATGTGAAAACACTGTACAGGGAAGAACTCAGAAGCTTCTATTAATAAATTATTAAACTACTAGAAATGTCTGGGACAAAGTTATGGTAATTGCATAATATTACTTTTTGTCTATAGGTTGGTGGCAATTGCTTTTAACCTAATCTTAGTTAGGGGACTTTCCACTCCAGCAGCCCGGCCCTGAAGGGACTTCTAGGGGGCCAGGTGTGCTCGGGCTGTGAAGAAAGGGGCCGAAACAGGAGCAGCCAGCAAGTGGGGACGCATGTGTTTCATGCTCCGAAGGGTTTGGTATAACCAAGTTTCTCGGTGCTGATGAAATGCATAGACATGTAACTTGTTCTGCAGTGTGTCCTGAAGGGGAGGAAAAAGAGGTTACTATTGCAGTAGAAATAACTGAAGGAAATTACTTTCCCAACAGAAATGTAGAGTCTAGCTTATTAGGCATATGGTGCACTTGACATCTATCTTGACTGCTTCTATGCAAAGCCAGCCTTGCCTTCTCAGTAGGCCTGAGTGGATTTCCTACCCCTTCCTCTAGCCATTTGATGTTCACAAGGTCAGTTGCCCTGGGTTGAAGTATTTCTTGAATACTTGAACACCAGACTTGAAGATGACTCAGTGGCTGGAGAGAACTTCAAACATACATATAAACAAATATCAAATTCCTACTCAAATTGTTTTCTCCAGTCTCTAATGCTGGCTTTCTTTAATCTTTAAAGATGTGACAAAACGCAATATGGAATGCGATTTAGTCTATAAGGTGGAATTAAAACATGCTATGTGAGGAGTAGTTTTTAGCCACTCTCAGGCCCTGGATCCGCTGATTTGAGTGCTCCCATGATAGTCAAACTGCTGGGTAATTCTAATTCATGTGTAAAGACTCTCTGAGAGACTTAAGTTTTGAAAATATATTTTTGTTAATTCTTTGAAAATGTTGTGCGATGTATTTTGAACATTCTCAGCACCCTTCCACCCCTCCCACTCCTTCCCACCTACCTTCAAGAGTGCTTCTTTCTCTACCAAGTCTAGTTTGTGTTGTCCAGCTAGTCTTAAGATTAAAGCCTGCTCAGGGGTGTGGTCAGCCTATGAGGGGGCATGTCATTAAAAACAAACAAACAAACAAACAAACAAACAGCAGCAGCAAATAACTGTCTGTCTTCTTACAGCAGGCCCAGGGTAGACTGATGTTTGCAACCCAGCAACTCTGTCATGAGAACCATTTTTGTTTTATGACTTAAATTCCTAAATTTTTATGTGAAACACCATAGGAAATAGTAGGTAGTACTCAAAGATCAAAGAAATTAAAGGCAAGGATTCCTTCTATAGAATTAATGCAATTGAATGTTATTAAATTGAACATAAACATTTTAGAAATAATACTGATCCTGTGTGTGTGTGCGTGTGTGTGCATGTGTGCATGTGTGTGCCTGTGCGTGTGCGTGCGCGTGCGTGTGCGTGTGCGTGTGTGTGTGTGTGTGTGTGTGTGTGTAGGACTGAGGATGTGCTAGGCAAATAAATGCTCGACCACTGAGCCCCATCCCCAGACCTGACTAAGTTATTTACAAGGAGCACGTGACAGTCTGTGATCCGGGAAGATGAGAATCTGTGGAGTCGGAAGCTCGGCAGCAGGCTAAGCGCCTCGCAGGACTGTGTACACGGTCCCTTCCTGCAGGTTTCCTCCTCCACCGCGTGCACACTGTAATTTCTGGATCTTTATAGCCTCTTCGCTGCGGTCAGCCCCTCTATCAAGATAAAGTTAAATCTCAGAAGAACCCTCGTGGGAACCCTGCCCTCAGAATTGTGCAAACACTGCTTCTGAATGCTTGGAACCTGCCACGCGTCCAGCTGCTTCGAGATAAAAATCATCAAGAAAAAAAAACGGGACAAAGGCAGAGATTATCTGTGCCGGGGGGGGGGGGGAACTGTGAAATTTGGATCTCTGTGTTCTGAAGTTTTCTTCACACAAGAAAACAGGCCATCTTTAGGGAGAAAAGAAAATCACACAAAATTACAGGGAAGACCCCTGCAAGTCCCGCCAGAGGCAGCAGGCGGCTGGCTCTTTCTTTGAGGCGGGTGGGCAGATTTCTTTGGACAGTGTGTGAATGTACAACTTGCCTTTAAACACATTGTTTCAACATTTTAGGAGGACAATGGCAATCAGAAGCTAGACGGATATGTTGAGAACCTGGATTCTCTAGCTGTGGTTAGGGACAATCTCTATAGCAACCAGGTTGAGCTTTGATGCATCTCAGAATGAACTGAAGGCGTAAGGATATCCCGCCTCTAACCACTGATCCAGGTTACCCATTAATAATTGTTTTTGTTACTTCAGATAAAATATACCTGCGGTAAAATGCCCACATCTTAGTGTATTCATTCTGTATATTTTCCCATAATCACATGTGCCTAAGAAGTCCAGACATTGAGAAAGATACAGAACATATTTATTCCAGAAAATTCCTTCTTGTGTTCTGGGTCTTTCTCACAGATGTGTCCTGTCTCAGAGTTTCACATCAGGGAGACTTTTGCCGCTCACGTGCCCAATCTTGGTGGAAGGTCCCTTCATTCAGCCTGTGGATTTCCAGTCTTCTTTGGATCTGCCTATGAGGTGGGCTACACAGCTTGTCTTGACTGATTTTGCTTTTGGACTTTGGCTTTCAGGCTTGTTCCCTGCCATTCTCAACCTGGCCACCAATGCCCACATCAGCGCCAATGCTACCTGTGGAGAGAAGGGGCCTGAGATGTTCTGCAAACTCGTGGAGCACGTGCCGGGCCGGCCTGTTCGACACGCCCAATGCCGGGTCTGTGACGGTAACAGTACGAATCCTAGAGGCAAGTACAGCTTTCTATTCATAGAGACTCACCTATGAGACACTTTATACAACTTCTCTTTGCGGGTGCTTGGATGGAACTCAGGGCTTTGCACATGCTTAGCATGAGTTCTGTCTTTGAGCTCCAACCCCAGGTCCACCCATAGGAATTCATACTTTTGGAAGCAACTGAAGACTTTGGCTGAAAAATCTTCCAACACAGCTCACCACGGCTGATCTTCCTCTGCACTGGGTGGGTTTGGCAGTGTAAGAATGAAAATCCAAAGTTGAGAGCTACCTTTTTGTTTTCTTTTAACAGAGCGCCATCCGATATCACACGCAATCGATGGCACCAACAACTGGTGGCAGAGCCCCAGTATTCAGAATGGGAGAGAGTATCACTGGGTCACTGTCACCCTGGACTTACGGCAGGTAGGTTGGGCCAGGCCCGCTGGAGATGGTCCAAAGCACTCTGATGTATGCCTTGTTTTGGTTTGTTTGTTGTTTGTTTGTTTGTTTGTTTTTGAACACATTTGTCCAGGTGTTGGGTAGGTGATACATAGTATTATGTGGTAGCACTTCTTCACCTATACGGTCCTGGTCCAAGCCTAGAGTATGAGGGTATATCTGGTCGGGCCTATGGTATGTGTGTGTATGGGACTATGGGTAGGGGAGGGACAGGGACAGGTCCTGACAGAAACCTAGGGGTTGTTTGTTGTGTAGGCAGCTGCAACCTGACTAGACTGGAGCTCTGACGTAGGAGCTAGACTAGATCTGACCAGTTGGGGAGGGACAGGCGGACTCACCAGCTTGACCCTACAGAAGAGCATGCAGGAGGACCAGGCTGGGCAGAGAGGTTGGGTATGAAGTCTGGATGTACTTTCTTAGGACTTTGCACGAGTAACTCCTGCTCGTTTCTTTCTCTGAATAGCAATATTTAAGAAGCCCTGGTTTGGGTTCGACCATTTGTAAAACCAGTGAGATTTGACATATGTGCTAGCCTTGCTTTTAAGGAAAATACAAGTGTCTTGGTCTAGGGTGCCATAGTGAGGGCAGAGCTGAAGTTTGCCTGGTAGTGTGCATGTGAATTCTTCTTGCCTTTAGGGTGTGTAGGCACCACCCTTGAGGAAGTGATGCCACCCTCAGTGAGTATTTTGGGTACTCTTAAATCAAAAAATAAATCACTCTAAGAGAGAATGCATATTTTATGAATCTTGACTATTATGGTTATCAGGATTATTTTAGGTCCTGCTCACTGGGTTGGAAGTGTGTTTCCCATGCTAATATTTCTCAGCAGAACAGAAGGATTTCTGATTTGAGAAATACTGTATTAAAGATCAATATGCATCAGAGAAATGAAAACCAAAAGCACAAGAAGCTACCATCTCACACCCATTAGGATAACTCTTCTAAAAGAAATGGAAAGTCCCCAAGTGTGGCAGGGAGTTGAGGAAGAGAGAGATCCTTACACTTCTGGTTGGTGTGTCAATGATGCAGGACCAGGGAAAACCCAGCGGTGGGTGGTGGGTCCTTAAATATTTAAAATGCACAGTCCGAATATGCTCAGCTCTTCCCCCACTCCAGGTCTATAATCCAAAGAACAGAAAGCAAACCATCACGGTTACAGCAGCATTGGTCTCAGAAGCCAAAGGGTGGTGACCACTCAGATAGATGTCCATCATCAGGCGATTGGTTTAACGGATGGCAGCACGGGCACGTGGTGCATGCAAACACACACACACACACACACACACACACACACACACACACACACACCATTCGGCCCTTGAAAGCAGATGAAATTTTAACACTTGAAGTCGTGTGAAGTGGCATAAGACACATGCAGAAGACGAAATATTGTATAATTTGCGGTTGCAGGTGCTGAAAGAAAAAAAAATGGGAGTTAGTTTCTGAAGGGAGTGTCAGATGATAGTAAGAAGGTCGTTTGGGTGCATGATGGTGATAGTGAAAAAAAAAAAAAACCATGAATTAATCTGGTGGAATCATTTGATTCAATTGGCTGAAATGGCGGTTTGAACGTTACCTATAGTTTATCACAGTTAAACATTCTTCCACACTGTGAAAGGCATGGTGTACTGTATCAGCCAGGCAGCAGGAAGCACATGAGCTGGGCATGGAGAGAGAGGCATATTCAATGCCAGAAATTGGTTCAATGGTATTGGAGAACTGAAGGGGGTGGGGTGGGGCAGAAAGTCTCTTGAGCTGTGATGGAGCTGGAGGGACCAGGGGAGGATTGGAACTGTTGGCATCTGGTTGAGGGAGAACCTCCCCACACCGACTCCGTGGCACAGTAGGAGGCTCCCCTGGGAAATCCTGGAGAGTTGCAACTGGAGTCAACTATTGTAGCTCTGTCAGTGGTTTATCTGTTGGACTGAGACCAAGAGGAAAAGCCAGGTGACAGGCGCCATCTGGTAGCCTCCCTCTGCAGGGTCCCCAGCCTCTTGAAGGAGATGCCTGGTGTTGTTCAGAGATCCAGTCTCAGCCCCAGGAGTCAGAATCCAGGGGAGACTCTCAGTTGTTAGCAGCTAGACCCACCTACCCCAGCAGGTGACCACTTGCTGTGTCCCTGCATTGATGCAAGCGCAGAGAAGCAGCTGTGGCTTCCTTGGAACAGCATCTTGTCATGGTGGTCAGCCAGATTGCAAACCCATTGAAAGGAAAATGGAAACTTTGGAGTCTTCCTGGCCAAATCATGGGCTAACTTCTACTACACCTAGGACTAGGTGCCCTTGGATCTCAGCTGGGAGAACTTGTCAGGCAGGAGGACTGAGGAATCCCAGAAATAATTTCGTTTAATACGGGTATATTATATTACCTTGATGTTGATTGGTTTTGGTGTGGCATAGTGGAGATGCAGAGAGTGACCCCAAGGCAGTTTTTTTTCTTTTTTTACAGAGTGTGATAGCATTAGAAGCAATAGTGTGCCCAACTAACTCCTCACTGCTATAAACCTCAATTTGTTTCTTTATCTGCCCCTTCTCTTTGTGTGTACTTTGTGCATGAGTGTGTGTACTGTGTGTATGTACATGTGTGTGCACATGCATGTGCACATGTGTGTGAGTCCATCTGGTTCACAGGCAAGTGTGTGCACAAGCATGTGGACACTAGAGGCTGATGCCAAGTGTCCTCTTTAAATGCTCTCTGCCTTGCCTTGTTGAGTCGTCACTCCCAGAACCCGGTGTTCTCTAATTGGCTCAGCTAGCTGGCCAGTGAGCTATAGGATCGACCTGTCTCTGCCCCCTTCCAGTAGATTATATTTCTGCACCAACATGCCTGGCTCATTTCCGTGTGTGCTGGGGACTCAGCTCCTCAAGCTTGTGTGGCAGGCACTGTATAGACCAAGCCATCTAACCATAGACCAAGCCATCTAACCATAGACCAAGCCATCTAACCATAGACCAAACCATCTAACCATAGACCAAGCCATCTAACCATAGACCAAGCCATCTAACCATAGACCAAGCCATCTAACCATAGACCAAGCCATCTAACCATAGACCAAGCCATCTAACCACCCCATCACCTTCCTTTCTCTGATCTTCAGACACCAGCAGGGGAAATGTTAAACAAGACCTTAAAATAACCTAATTAGACTTACTAAGAGGATACTAAAAGCTAAAAAGAACAAAACAAAAATGGAAAAAGAATCATGCAAATTTTTAGAAAAACAAACTTCATAAGTCAGTGATAACTTTTCAGTTTTGGAGAATAAAATGGGTTCGTTGTAAACAGACAATTCCGGTTAGCGTGAGGAGGCAGAGACGCTCGCCATCTCTTCACTTTTTTGATAACACCATAAAACGGTCCCAGCTTAACTTTCCCCTTTCCCCTTTCCCCTTCCCCTTCCCCTTCCCCTTCCCCTTCCCCTTCCCCTTCCCCTTCCCCTTCCCCTTCCCCTTCCCCTTCCCCTTCCCCTTCCCCTTCCCCTTCCCCTTCCCCTTTCTTCTCTTCTCTTCTCTTCTCTTCTCTTCTCTTCTCTTCTCTTCTCTTCTCTTCTCTTCTCTTCTCTTCTCTTCTCTTCTTTTCTTTTTGCTCTATGCATTTAATAACCCCCCCCACACACACAGTGTTCACACTTCTGGCACTTTCTACCTCAGGTGTGTGCTGTGCACACCTCTGCTCGGGGTTGTGTCTCTGAACTCTCATAATCACACTCCAAACCCCGAGTCAGTCAGGGTCAGTCACTGAGGCCTGTGACAGAAGACTAAACTGAACTTAGAGCCTGAGGGCAAGAGTTTGTGCAGCTCCCTCCAGGACAGGACTCCTGCAACTCCAGTGGCTGGAGGCTGTCATTGCATGGCACCCTCAGACCCCACCTTTCTCCAGCAGAGATTCCGGGATGTAGAAAATTGTATCTTGTTCTTGACTTGAACAATATAACTGCAACTCACTATTACAGCTTTTAAAAGCTTTGCTGTGGTCTTCCATTACAGTTGCCCCTCCTGAGCATAAGAGTTCCTGGGCATGGTTGGGTTGTTTTGTTATGGATAACAATGGGGGAGCTCTCAGTTAAACCTACCGACCTCATTCCCTGACAAAGAGAGAATGAACCGAATAGAAACCATCTCTTGAAGCTTAAATTCCAAGTTTCCCGTTTAGTTTTGAGGGTCGCTTTAAAAGGAGTATTTTTTTATTGGCCAATGGACAGAAATGTACGGGTGTCTGCTGGAGGCTGCTTCGAGATTTCTTCCTCAGTGTTGTCCTGTCGTACGATGTCAATGTCCAACTGTCCTGCGATGAAGATGTGCTCTCCTTTATATAAAGGAAAGTGTCACAGGATAGAGCAGCCGAGTCACTAGCTTGTCCTCAGGATCAGTAGCTCCACATGGAGAAGTTAGGTTCAATTCCCAAATCTGAGTTCCTTCTACACTGCTGGTCTCCCTCACCTGATCTCCAAGCACTGCTGGCCTTCAAGCTATGACACGGGGTGGCCGTCAAGGGTCCTTACTTTTTTTTTTTTTCCTAACTTTGGCGAGCTGAGCTGAGATTCTGGCCCCTCTCTGCTTCTGCTGCTGCCCTGCCATGAGTCCACTGGGATCCTCCACCCTGCAGGTCTGAGATACCAGCGCTTCTGTGTTTCGGCAGTGGCTGATAGACTTGGGTGCTCTTCACCTCATAGTGTTGAGAATACAAATTGAATTGGTGCTTTTGTGTTTCCTTCAAAAGAATTTTTAAAGCCTGCTCAAATATTTTCACCAGGAGGGTCGGATCTATGAGTACAAAAAAGAAAAAAAAAATCCTTTTAAAGATAAAATCTGTTTGGAGAGAAAGGAAACGTTCCCTGCGGCACCAAGCGAGGAGCTAGGAGCGCCTACTTTTTGTGTAGGTTTAATTAGGAAGTGCCACTTAGTTGTGGGAACAGGATCACAGAAGAACCTTTGTTGTGTGCAAGCCCTTAGACTAGAGTCGCTGGCTTGGGGGAGTTGTAAAGTCTCATTAGTTTGGATGTCCATTGTGTTTCGTTCCCTCAAATCTCAGATAAATTGATGACAATTAGGTGGTTTTTACTGCTGGTACACACACATACCACAAACACACATACATATGCCACACATACATACACACTCACACACACCACACATACATATTCCACACCATATACACATACATACATACACACTCTCACACACACCACACACACATACACACATATATACATCATACCATACACACATACACCACACAATCACGTACACAACACCACAGACACTATACACACATACATACTAATATACATACATACACTCACACACCACACACAAACACATATACCACACCACGCACACACATACATACCACACAATATACACACACACATACACCACACAACACATACACACACCACACACACTCACATACACCACACACATATACACCACATACATACACATACACCACACACACACATACATACCACACACCACACACACATACACTACACCACACACAGCACATACCACACCACACACAGTCACACACCACACACACCACATGCACACACACACACCACACATGCACACACACCACACATGCACACACACACACACACACACACACACACACACACTTTACTAAGTACCCTGAGAAGGTCCATAAGAAAACAAACTGCATTCTTCAGACACCCTGAAAGATATGTAGATCTTACCTCTAAATTGGGCCTTTATAACAAATGGGTCTTGGCTTTGGGCATTAAAAAGAGATTTCTGCAGGGAGGTGGAAGGCTTATCCTTCGAATGCTGCGTCACAGAAGCCTCTGTTACCACTCGCTGCCATAGGACAGGGTGATGCTCTGTGCATGTTCATCCTGACCTGTCCAGTTTTAGATATAACGTTGTCTGTCTGACATCTGTTTGATGGCTTAGAAGTAGCCCTCTCTGCTCCCGCTGCTCCCTGGGGATATCTCTTCTGCTCTATTCTCTCCCAATACCCACACAGCTCAATGTTAGTTAGCCATGTCTACCCTCTTGTTTTATTCCCCACACATGGCGACTCTTCCAGTTACCCAACCATGTGTAAGAAATCGACCTTGGTAGCTGTGGTGTGCCCGTCAGGGACGATCAGCCTATTGTTTGGGGGAGTTTGGCAAACACTCCTGTTCTCTCTTTTGGGTTCTGAGCAGCAGAGCCTTGGACATTTCATCTGTTTCAACGTCAGCTTTTCTGGCTGGGACCTGAGTGGGATTCTGGGGGAAGTGAATGAGGATGGTTTGGCAAGAGTCTTTTGCAATATGCTTTTCCCATTCCCAACTGTTTGCCATTGAAATAAAGCGCCCTGTGCATTTGTGGACAGAAATGGAACTCCGCCAAAGGGAGGGAAAAAAATCCTTATTTATTTATTTTTTCGGTTATACTAGGGATAAACAAAGATTGTGATTTCTGACAAAATTTTTGAGACAAGCTTTGCAGTTTGGAATTCATTCCAGCTTTCCCTCCTAACCCCCTTTGGTTCAAGGGGTCTCACTGTGTAGCCCTGAGTTGAGGTGGATCATGCTGTCTAGAGCAGGCTGGCCTAGCGCTTACAGAGCCTGCCTCTGCCTCCCTGGTGCTGGGGATGTCGACTATGCATTAGTAACCTTTTTGCTTGCAGTGGGTCATTACACAGAAACGCCTCACTCTGATATAGAAGTAAAAGCCATGGTAGTGACAGGAGCGTTAAACAAATTATAAGACAAACATTTGGGAGAGAGGGCTCAGCAGTTGTTCCCCACCCCCCAACCCCATATAAATCCCAGTTAGGCGTGGCAACCTGCCTGCAACTCCAACCAGGGAACACAGAGACAAGTGATTCCCAGAGCAAGCTGTTTAGCAGGAATAAGTCCATCAGTGGGCTCTGGGCTTGACTGAGAGACTATGCTCTCAGTCAGTGATTGAGGGAGGACGATAGCAACCCTGGGCCTCGCATTCATAGGCACACACGTGAGCACTTACCCATACATTACACAAAAATACACGAACACAGGCACGTACAGCCCACAAACACAAAGGAGGCGGGGAAGGATTCTTTTTCCTAATCACTGATGGTTTTAACAGCGAGAGCTCCTTCCGAGCCACTCTTCATATTTGTGCCTACTGTGCACATTCAGTGTGTCACAGAGTTGCTGTTCCACAGGTTCTACAGTCTCAGGATATGGTGACACACAAGACAATTACTGTATCCATACAAAACCCTCGGCAGAGGAAAAAGTAGGTTTCTCAGATATACTAACCTATATAGCAATGTCTCCTTTGCCATCGATGTGGAGGAGAGCTGGTCCCTCCGGGGGTTTGTCCTCTGGTGTTGTAGGAGGCGGGTAGCAGTTAGCTTCTGCTCTGTGGTGTTGCAGATACAAACAGAACATACAGGAAGGGGCTTATGGGGATCTCACAGAAGGACTCACTGTAGGAAGGAAGGAAGGAAGGAAGGAAGGAAGGGAGGGAGGGAGGGAGGGAGGGAGGGAGGGAGGGAGGATGGAAGGAAGGAAAGAAGGAAGGAAGGAAGGAAGGAAGGAGGAAATGAGGAAGGCCTTGCAGGGGACAAGGCAGAAGCTCAGAAAAGGATTGCAGTAGCGAAAGTGCAGCATGTGTGAGCTGAGATAGCACATCCGATCCTAGCAGTTTCTCTTATTTTCCTGCCCAGGCAGCCAAGCATCTGACCCCTATTCTCCAAGGGATATTGACTTCATCACCAAACTATCTCCCAAGTATCAGGATACCGATCCCAAGCCCCAGTCCCTTATAGGGTGTATCACATAGGTATTAATGACATCCTCGTGTAGACTTGAGAGCGTTACTAGCTCCCATGGGATACCTCACCAGTGCGAATGCTGTGCAGCCACTAAACCATATTGCTAGAGATAAGGAAATGTCCGCACATGTTCAGATGCCGCCATCAAAGCCTGACCAGAGAACAGCAAGACATGTATGATATCCAGTGGTGTGTGCAGGAGCCAGTGCAGCTCTGTGGCACCGCAGGGATCCTAGCAGTTGGCATCTGTCATCAGCATGATGACCAGAGTCTTTAAACAGCAGAGTGCTGTGCCCAGATGTGGAGGGCTTGCTATCAGCTGCAAACAGTGAATCCCACAGACCCCGAGTATGTAGTTGGATGGCCTTTGACAGACAAAGAGGCACGATGAAGCCGTGTACTTATCAACGGTGACTATCCTCGTCATGTCATCCCAGAGCACTGCTGCCCCTTCCCAGGCTGTTACCTATTGGCCTCATCCTCTTCCTTCACCAGCCTCTCTGCTTCCCCCACCCCACCCCCCATCCCCCACCCCCGCCTTCCATGAGGTCACATGATGATATATAACTTCCTAGCAATGGGGTCACAACCCGCATCTGGCTTCTTTCCTCTGGGCATCCTGTGCTGGTTTGCTCCTTTCTTCTGAGCATCGTTATGAGCGCACCGACCTTTGTTTATTCTTTCCTGGTCAGAGGTGTTTCCAGCTTCTGTCCATTGTGTAAAAGCGTCTGTGGGTGTTCTTATAAAAGTCTTTTCCTGGGTTTATGTTTTCTGCTTTTTTCGAGGAGTAGGATTAAAAAGATAGGAATATGTTTCTCTGCAAGACAAATGAGTAAACCTTAGCTCATAAGGTGGCTGCAGCAGAGATTGCGGAATTGTAGCTCTTCTTCTCGAGGTCTGGGTGTCTTACAGCTCAGAACTTAAATACTGCCTCTCATATACAAGGCCTTTGTTGGTTGTGCCAGGATTCGGCAGTTATTGCTTTATCTTTATGACCATAAGCTAAATTCCTGTAACAGTGTTTAAAGACTAAGCAATACTTTATTATATAGGTTCATAATGCTTTATTTAATGTGTTTTCAGTTTGGGGCCACTATAAGTCATACATGAATATTTTTGTGGCTGCGGTGTTGATAGCTCTCTTGTAGAGTCTTCAGTACCAAGGATTGGAGCTCAGAGACTTTCGTCTGCTACACCACTAAGCTACCTTCCAGCCTTCAAATGCAGTCTTCATTAGTTTGGATTTTGTTTTTCTTCCAAAAAAATTTTTTGTTCATTTTACGTGTCCGCGGTGACTGACAGTGTTCCTCACAACTCCTTAGCATCATGATTAAAAGGCCCTTGCTCCCCCTCCCTCTTCCCCGCTCCTTCCCTCCTCCCTTGTTCTTTCTTTTCTGAATATTAGAGAATTAAGTAATCAATAACTCTGCCTTATCTTATGTCATTATATTGGATATATATCTAGGCACACTGGGTTGAATACAATGCATCATGCCACAATTCCCTACACTATTCTGTGCAGTGACACGACAGATGAGAAGCCTAGGAGCAATTGGCTGAACCCTGGGGCTGAGTGTGTAGCAGGCAGCACAGCGCAGGGCTGTGCTAACCCACCCTGGTGTTCACAGAGATGACCGTGCGATTCACTTCACAGAAAGCATCCTCATCGTGCTTGACTGTACTCAGAGAATGGGGCCTCAGTGTAGCCTGCTCCTCAGCCTTGCGCAGGTATGAATGAAGCCTGGGAAACCCTGAGATCAGGGTTTAGAGCTGCAAATGATTAGCTGTACAAACCGAGATGTCCTGGGAACGCCGGGGAGGCCGTGAGATCATTTTCCAGCTTCAGCCACTGACCGTGGTGGCCTTAGCTTCTTAGGGTTCATAATTACCAGAGCATGTTTATAATAGTTTCTCTTGCTTTATTTATTTTTAATTAATAGACTCTTGGGTTTCATATTTATATAAAGATTGGACAGACCTATAAAGCATTTCCATAGAGCCCTCAGTACCGTGGGTTGGGTCAAATTTGGGCTTTTCATAATTGTTCTTTTAAATGTATTTTCAATCGTCCTAATGTTTCTTCCCTACAGTGTTGAGGTAATCAAAATTGCCTGTCTTTAGATTTAACTGTCTCTGTCTTCTTCACTCTTCCTTACTCTGGGGGTCAAAGCTAGACACCTTTGTTCCTCCTCTGAGGGTGTGCATAGAAGCAGGGTCAGTGACCATCCACCATCAAGTAGGGCTCCACTGAGACCCAGGCTCTCGGGGTCACCACAACTCACTTCTAGCCTTCCGTTGGGGTCCCATGCTGGTTATCTGTTGTTCAGGATACAACCTCTGGGAGCAGGTGTTCTCCTCACCCATGGGGCTTTGTGCAGACCATCTGTGGGGCTCTGGGAAGCCCTAACAGCTCTGGGCTGAGTTTTCTGTTGGAAAAGTGGCTTCACTTGCCAGATCTTAGCCAGAACCTAATTCAACAGTGTCTCCAGAAGGAAAATACTTCCGACACCCTCTGCGTTGTTCTCCTGACTTCCAGCTCGATGGCTTGTTGACTTCTCTAGACTGCCCTGCCCAGAAACACCGCTCCCCAGAAACACTGCGCCCTGCTCAGTCCAATGCATGGTCTCCATCTTCCGTGGAAGGCTGCGTCTTTACACTCAGTTTCATCTCTTCATATTTTCGTTATTTTTTTTAAAGTTTGCTTGTTCTTGTAAAATATACAGAATATAAAGTTTACCACTTTAAAGTGTATGAGTTCATCATGCAGCCATCCCCAACCCCAAGCCCAAATCCTCTTTATCTTCTTGACTTATCAAACACTAACTACTTCTCTCTCCCAGTTTTGGCCATGATAACAGCCACTTTCTCTTTTTTCTTTCAAAATCTATTTTATCTTGATGTATGCACACATGCGTGTAAAGTGGACATGTATATGCCTGTTGGTCTGGATGCCCATGGAGACCAGAACCATGAGATTTCCCTGGAGCTGTAGTCATTGGTGATTGCCAGCCATGTGCCATGAATCTTGGGAACACCGTTCATGTCCCCCACAAGAGCATGACCTAACCATCTCTCCAACACTGGTGACAGTTCTTTCTATGAGTCTGATGACTCCAGGCATCTTATAAATAGGGCAATGCTATTTTTATAATCCTGTGTCTGGGGTATTTCCCTTAATGTAAAGACCTCCAGGATTGCCTGTGTTGCAGATGGTATCAAAATGTATTCCTTTTGAAGACCAGATAACTTTCATTTGTAGCTATTTCCAAAATGTTGTCTGATCAGTCATCCATGGATGGACATTTGGGTTGTTTCCAGCTTTTGGCTATTCTGAATAATGTTGCTATAAACATTGGTGAATAAATAACTTTTTGAATGCATCCATTCTCTCCCAGGCACGTACCATATTGGAATTGTTGGACCATATGGTAATTCTGTCATGGGATTGTTTTTTTTTTTTTTTTTTTTTTTTAAAGGAACACTACACTATTGTTCACAGTAGCTCACGGCTTTATATTTCTCCCATTCTTTTTTAAATAACCAAAAGTATTTCATACATCTTGAGCGCTCTTCATATGTATACGTTATTTTTGATGAGCTTTAAATGTACTGATTTTTCACATCAGTGTCTGGCCATGTGGAGATGCTCTGTGAAGTAAGATGTCTCAAGAACAAAAGGAGAATCTTCACACAGGATTCAGGGGAAGAATTCACGTCCAGAGTGAGATCTCACTCGCACATAAAGGAGCTCTCTGATCACTCCAGTGCAAACCTGTTAATGATTCAGTCAGTGACCAAAGGAAAGAAAACATAGCGCTCCCCTTCTTAGGAGTGGTAAATGTGTAACTCCCAGGGCAGTGCTTGTGGAGTCGTTCAGTAGGGATTTTCCCAGCTCCTGTAGACGGTGCCCCCACTGGGCTTCTGAGGTTTAATGGGGGACCATTTGCTTTGGCTGTTTTCATGACCATGTGTTGGGAGAGAGGTGTGGAGGAGGAGAGAGGCCCTAACCCTTTCATTGTCACTATGTCTGCCGAGGCCAGCACTAAGTCAACGTGCAGACTAGGGATACCATGCAAAGGATTTGAGTTTTCAGCCTGGATTCCCTGCACTGAGACAGGAGGCAGAGCAGAAGCAAGAGTCCTCCTCATGTAGACCGGTAGTCTGGAGTTGGAAAGCTCTCCGTTGCCCTCTGGTTCTTTGCTATTCATGTTTAGAGTTTTCGGGAAGCTGTTGCTGGTGTCTCTGCTCTGCTCTTTTGACCTTCTCAAAGTCGCTATCACCCTCTCTCACAAATCCCAAGCATCAGAGTTCAGTCCCACGATCCTTCATTGCTGCTGGCCCTGTCCTGTTCCACTTTAGGATTCTCAGTGGTCTAAGAAAATGGCCATGGCAGTCGTGGCGCACGCCTTTAATCCCAGCGCTTGGGAGGCAGAGGCAGGCGGATTTCTGAGTTTGAGGCCAGTCAGGTCTAGGACAGCCAGGGCTACACAGAGAAACCCTATCTCCAAAAACCAAAAAAAGGAGAAAAGGAAAAGGAAAAGGAAAAGGAAAAGGAAAAGGAAAAGGAAAAGGAAAAGGAAAAGGAAAAGGGAAGGGAAGGAAAGGAAAGGAAAGGAAAGGAAAGGAAAGGAAAGGAGAGGAGAGGAAAGAAGAGAAAAGAAAAGAAAATGGCCACAGGTTGCAAGACCTATAAGGTACCATCACCTTCTGGTCTCTCTCTGGCTCTCTAGACTTGGGCTGCCTAGACTGCTTGCAGTGTCTGTATTCCATGCTGTGGCCCTGTGTGCTGTCTACTCTTTGCCTCTTTGGCCTGTTCTCTAGACACTTGTCTTCTCTTTTCTAACTCACGTTTGGATGGAACTTCTCAGACCACCACACCTCTCCAAACTAGATAGAACTCTCCTGCTGCACCCAAATACCCTTCTGGCCTCTCTTTCTCCCTGCGATGCAGGCAGCCTCGTCTACAGACAGCCGACACTCATTGATGCTGCATTTACAGTATCAACCACACTCCCTCTAACGCAGCAGATACTTAATCTCTGACCGTCAAAGGACACTTAAACGTGAAGCTGTCCGGTGTCTCCTCTTCTCAGTTTCATGTGTCGTTGTAGGATATTTCACTGCCTACCTCTCCCTCTTACCTGTTTGTGCTCTAGGGAAGACAGTACTCACTGCCCTGGAGCTCCAAGTGCCCTATTGAAAGGTACAGGCTCTTCTCAGAACATTCAGCCCCAATCACAGGTCAGAGCTGTAGAGGCACCCGTGTCCCCTCAACTGTGAGGTAGGAGGGGATGACACTTCCTGGATAACATTCAGCTGACCCACAGGCTCTAATTTTGCTTCCCTCGCCCCGAAACACTGAAGCAGACAGTATATATTGCCTCCTGTTTTGATAAGAACAAAATGGGAGCTTCCTTATCAAGGAAAAGCCTAGCGTACTCTCGAAGGTAAAGACTAGCGTAAGTGGAACGGGGCAGATCTGGCTGGGGGTAGGACTGGTACTTCTGTACCAACGGGTCTGGACTGGCCTGTCACTGCATGCCATAACCAGGTACAGCTCGCCCTGAGGGTCCCTCGGCTCTCTTCCCGAGTGTTCAAAGAGAGGAGGAAGGGAAAGAGTCCCACAAAGAACATTTGGTGACAGGAAGGTTCCAGAACACACAGGCTAGGAATGGAGAGCACTCTTCTTTCCGGTTTTATCTTGTTAGAGAAAGTGGTTCAACATTTTTGTTTTGAAATAACAAACACTGCTAGTCACCCTCCAGTTGGGGGTTGGAGAGTGACTCTGGGAGGACGGGGGAGCTTCCTGCTGGGCTCTTTGAAACAGCCTTTCCAGCTGACAGAAAGCAGGTCTTCCTCCAACAGACATGACAGACATCTTTAAAATTCCTTCCCCGTCTTCTGATTACTGATTAAAAGCTTGACTCTTTATTCTTCGTTGAGCCCTCTTTACTGTCTCTGAGCCCTCTTACTGGCTCCAGTCTTGGGCATTTATATATCTCAGCATGGATCAAAAATGTATGCTTCCTGGTATTCTGATATGTTCTTTAAAGTATTAGAGTCAGAAACCTGTGTGGTCTGAGTTTATCACCACAAGCAACCAGCCCCCTTCCCTCTGGAAAGGCAGACAGAAAAAAAAAAAAAGAGTGGGGAGAAGCCATTAGACTTTGACCTGCTCATCTCACGTGTTAATATCAGTGCTGAAGTGAAAGAAAAGCAAATCCAAACTTCTTTCCTAGTTTCTGCAGATATCCTTAACTGTGTGGGCTGGACTTCAGTGGACACACAGCCAACCTCCTTCATAGTAGTTACTCCTGGGGGATTTCTCTAGCAGCAGCGTGGCAAGCATGCCTCCCCAGGACCTTACCACGTCCTGGCTTGTGGTTTCTTAAAGCTTTGCCAGGACATGGAGTGATGGACGAGACTTCTCTCAGACAGTTGCTTCTTCATTCTTGAGTAAGATGTAAGTTTCATCATCTGATAGTTTCAGAAACAACAAAGCTTGCTAAGTACAAACGTGCCCCTTCCTCGGGGATCATCAAGTGATACGATTTATGAAACGCACTATTAACTATTAACCTAGATGCCTTTTGTCTGTGACAGGTTTGACTTTTCTTTTTCTTTCTTTTTCTTTTCCAATTTTTTTATTAGATATTTTCTTCATTTACATTTCAAATGCTATTCCAAAAGTCCCCTATACCCTCCCGACAAGTGTGTTTACCCTGAGAATGTCAGAAATAAATGTTCCCTGTTCAGTCACTGACAGAAGGGTGGGTAGGTCCTTCCATGGGGAATTCCCAGAGGCTTACATGTGTCATCAGCCCTTGTGGATTCCGAGAGAGCCCAGAGAACATCGGTGGGGATGAACATCAGACCTTGGAAACGAGGTTATCCATGCTCTCAGATGTCCGAGTTTCAGACAGGTTGGCTCTGTTTAAGTTAAGATTGAGACCCACGGCAGGACTCCTGTCCCAGTGCTGTGGCAAGGCAGCGTCTGATGTGTGCCTACGATATTATGTGACATTGCATATGTGCATTCCGGCGATCATTAACGAGTGGAAAGCTGTCATGAAGTGGACTTGAAAATGGCTGGATCAGCTGCTGTTCTAGCAGGACCGGGATGACTCAGAGTCTGACGAAAATGCCTCCATCAACAGTTTGTGTGCAGCCAGGCTTGTGCTGAGAGAAGACAGTTTAGTCTCAAGCAATTTTTTTTAAATGGGCAGCGGAAGTCTCATGAATTTTGTTTGGATGAAGGCTTAAGAATTTATAAGTCAATAGAATCTCTGTTTCTTCATTCTAAGACCTGCTCATCAACTAGAATTGGTGAGTGAGGGCTTTGTCAGTCAGCCGGGGCTGCTGGAACAGATACCACAGGCTGGGCAACTTAGAGGAACGGATTCCTCACTGGTCTGCGGTCTAGGTCGACGTGTCTTTGGCTTGCAGGTGCCTGTCTTCACATGGTCTTCCCCTAGGTGTGTCTGTTCTAAGTTCTTCATTTGTCATGTATACACATGATGTATGTACAGGTACATGTGTGTGAATGTACAGGGTCAGAACCTTACTTGCTATTTATCCAGCTCAGTCATCTATGAGTATTTCAATTTGTTTTGTGCGTGTGAGTACATGCACACATCTGTACACAATGAGGTGACCAAAGGGTGACCTTAGATGTCTGTCATTCCCTCAGGAGCCACCACTTTAGTTTTTTTCATATGAGATCTTTCATTTTCCTGGGCTCATAGACTAGGCTGGGTTGGCTGGCCAACAAGCCACAGGTTTTTACGCACCTCCAACCTCTCCAGAGCCCAAATGACAAGGACATGCCTTGGTGCACAGCTTTTAAAATGTGAGACCTAAGAATCAGACTCAGTTGCTCATACTTCCAAGGCCACTTGCACTCTGCTGACGGGCCAGTCGTCTTAGCCCACCTCACTAGTCTGGAATTCAGTAAACTGGCTAAGTTAGTTGCTAGCTAGCTGCCTTGGAGCCTGGAGATCTGCCTGTCTCTACATCGGCCTCCCCGGAGTGAGGCTGTGACTACAGTTCATACCTCCCAGCTCATGAACTGCTGTTAATCTAAGTTCTGGAGATTGAACTCCAGCCATTGTGCTTGCATGGCAAGCACCTTATGGAGCTATCTCCTGAGTCTCTCGGTTCTTCTCACAGGACACGGGGTCACACTGAGTCAGTCACCTCTTACTTCAAAGGCCTTATCTCCAAACACACTGGAATCCAGAAGTAAGGGGTGAGGGCTGAAGACTTTAACACAGGAAATCTGGGGAGTGTGTAGGTCAGCTCCAGCCAGCTTCAGTGGAGAAAGTTTATACTTAGGCTCTTTGCAGCATCCCTTTCCTCCTTATCTGACTTAGAGCAGGGTCCAGTTTTTGTTTCTTTTCTGGCCCACATTCTGGAGAGCATGAGAACTATCGAGGCAACAATGGCCAATAAACGAAAGCTGTGTTTAGCATCTACGTAGCGTCCTTTTCCTTTTTATCGGAATTACAGCCCCCATTCCTTGTTTCAGTTCGCTTCCCGGTCTCTGGTTTGGGGACCTTGAGGACGATTGGGAGATTGGGAGAACATCGGCCTGCTTCCCAATAGAAGGGTTCTTATTCATCTGCGAGTGAGCAGGGCCTGCCTGCAGGCCTAGTCTTTCCCTCCTCAGTCGTCCTTATCTTTGGCCTTGAATCCCACACACAGCTCAGCTGTCTGTATAAACGCTGGCCAAGGCCTTGGTAAGGCATGAAAATTTGGTATTGTTGTAAATGCTGCTAGCTGGTGGGAAGAATGGGAAAGACTGGGGTAGAACTTGGTGCTTGTGAGATTTCCCAAGAAGGTTGCAAATCCTTTCTGTGCGCTCATTTGCTCGCTGAAGTACAGGAAACAGCCGTTCTTAGCATCCTTGGAATGCAACTGTGAGCTTCTACATGCTCATTCTACTAACTCGGTGTCCTTGTAATTAACTTGATCGCTCAAGTTAACATTGATTAGTTGCTTTTGCCTGTCCCCACCCCCAAATCCTTTCCCCTGCTGATCTCACGCTGCCATGATGCAGATGGACCCAGAGCAATGGCTGCTCTGCATCTTGAGATACGAAGCTGGTTTCTGTGCAAATGCAAAGGTTCCTTGTTGCTGTTGCTCTTGCTGCTGCTTTTACCGCAGAAGGAGAACTCACCACTTAGGGGTCGGGGCTTGCTCCCTGAAGGCTGTGTGAGCCCTAGGTGAGGACTTAGTGAGAAGGGTGCTTGGATTCATGCTGCAACGTGCAATGATAGTTTCCAAATATGTAAACCAATCCTAGGATCGTTCAGGATTACATGAGGTGATCGTGGAGCGTTCTCAACAGGCTTGTGGTGACCTGGTCGGTCACCTTATTTTCAGTGTGAAACTGGGAAAGGGCAAATTCATTTCATTTTGATGTCATTGTCACTGTCTGATCATCATTGTTACCTGGTACCTCTATTTGCAAAGTCTGAGTACGCAAGTGCACATGAGAAGTTGTCATTGGCCCACACGTTCATTCCCGTGGTGAATAAGAATCCAAGAATAGCTACACAGTGCTCAGTGATGCGCAAACAGGGGAACGTGCTCCTCCATCTTCATGTATCAACCCAGCTTGCTTCTGATGTTCTTGAGCTGCTGTGACTGCCTTACCTTAGAGGGGGACACACCACAGGAGCACAGAGTGCCAGTGTCAGGTATCCGTGGCATCCACAGGCTAACCTCTGCCAGGGAACACTGTGTGTGGGTGAACAGTTGTCGGTAATAAGGAGACAGTGCTATCATTCCCCAGGTTCCTTAAAAACAGTAAGGTACACAGCGGTTACGGGATGGGCTCTTGTGCCTAGAAGTTAGTGAGCGGTAGGTAGGAAAAGCTAAAACAAACAGAAACCAGGAACTTCAGAGATGGTAACTGTATGCCCTGTGTGTACACAGGCATGCACAAACATATGCTTGGATAGCTGCAAACACACAAAGGTTTTTATGTACACGTTTACATGTATGTATTATGTATGTAGTAGTCTGATATCCTAAGAACATTACTCCAAAGCCTCAAACAAGACCCAGGTCCACAGATGTTGTTTCACCAGTTACTGTTGCTATGACAAAGTGCCTGATGGAAACAAGTTCTGGCTCCCAGGTATACACACACACACACACACACACACACACACATGCACAAACATGAGTGCACAAGTGTATACACTCATGTACATACACACATACACACATGCACATATACACGTGCACAAACATGGACACATGCATACATATCTACATGCACACATGTGCACAAACATGAGTGCACAAGTGTACACACTCATGTGCATAAACACATACACACATGCACATATACATGTGCACAAACATGGACACATGCATGCATATCTACATGCACACATGTGCACAAACATGAGTGCATAAGTGCACACACTCCTGTGCGCACACACACATACTCACAGGCACAAGCTTCTTTGCACACACACATACACACACTCATGTGCACACATATATACACACATGCATACATGCATGTGCACAAACATGGGCACATGCATGCATATATACAGGCACACACGTGCACAAACACGAGTACACACGTTCATGCACACACATGGACATGTGTGTATGCACGTACAGACACACAAAGATTTGGGTCTCTAGAAGTGAAGTTAGAGAATCACATAACAGTGCAATCTAGCGTCTTCTCATTAACTCTAGCACAGAATTCGTGGCAGATTTTGAATCACCAGGAAAACAGGCATTTTCGGAATGTGTCTGGAAATGCTCTGGGTGGTGCTGGGCTGTGGGAGAGATGCTGCCTCCTTAGTGCTGGTCTGGGGCTGGAGGTCAAAAGTCCTGTTTAAAGCTGAGCTTCGTTTAACTCTTTCCTTCACACTTCACTCTCTGTCCTCCTGTCTTCGTCTTCCCCAGCTGACATCATTTTTGTTTAATTAATAACTTTTGTAGTTTACAGCTCACAGTGATGTGAGTGGAGACTTCCTGTTCTTCATCCTATCAGAGTTCCTCCTCTTGTCAACATCTTGAGTCAGTGTGGGGCATTGGTACAATCCTGTGTTCATCCACTCGTGTTTTATTAACCAAGCCTATAGTTGTGCATGTTCTGCATATTTTAATCACTGTATGATGACTTATGTCCACCATTATGGCCACTATAAGGTCATTTCATCTCCCATGCTTCCTTATGTTTACCCCTCCCCCAAGTCCCTTACAGCTTCTGGTTGTTTTGTTTTTTTAATACTTTTTTTAGTTTTACCTTTTCCAGAAAGCCATTGAGTGAGAACCCCGTAGCATGCTGCCTCATCAGCGTGCCCTCTTTCAGTTAGCAGGTGTGCGTGCAAGTCCCCTTCCTGTCTTTTTGCAGCTGTATAATTCTTTTCTTGTCTTACCACTGATTGGCATGTTTGTGCGTCATTTCACTTATGGGAAGCACTTTTTATTGCTTCCAAGTTAAGATGGTTATAAACAAAGTTGTTGCAATCATCTCTGTGCAGATTTTCATCCAGTTCCTAATATCTAAACAGTGTGGTCATTGGTTCATACAGAGAGTATTTACAGTTGTGTGTGAAACTGTGGTGCTGGCTTCTCATGTGTTCTTGCTGCTCCCAATCTTTGCCAGCCTTTAGTATTGTCTGGTTTGGATTTTCGCCATTCTAGTAAGCTGTGAGGAGCTCTCCTCAATGTTATCTCAGATTTGCTGTGTGAAAAATATTTAACATCTCCATTAAGGCAAAGTAACACTGCAATAGTCAGCTCCAAACAGAGGAAGACATTGGAAACAGTGGAGCCATCCCACAGCAATGCTAACGGTGTTAGAGAGAAGAATTAAGTATGGGCTTTGTCGCGGTTTATTTTGAAAACAGTCCCACCGGGAGCATAGGTCCCTGGTTGTCAGGTGTGAACAGTCGTACTCAAAAGCATAGAAAGGCCCTGGCAATCGTCACTCTGGGCTTCGAGTATTTGCTTCTGACTCTGTTTTAAAATTGCATATATTTAATGTGTAGAGCATGGGATTTGTTGTACATGTGCACCATGATGCAACCATTGTGTATCTGTAAGTCCAGAGTTTGCTGTCTTTGTGTGTGTGGTCAGAGCACGGAAGGTTTTCTGTTTAGTAAATTTAGGGTACAGGACTGTTACCATGGAAACGCTGTTATACACTGGACCAGCACCTTGTCCAGCCTGTGCATCTGAAGTTTTATACCCAACGTTCATCCCCCATCCTCTCTCCAGGCCATGGGAACCGGAGTTCTACACTCCATGTCTATGAATCGGGATCTTTTACGCACAAGCGACTTCTTGCAGCATCTGTCGTTTGGGGTTTGACTTATTAATTCTGGATTGAGACCTCCTCGGTTTCAGGTCTTTCAAGTTGCATACATCATCATTAAAGCTGCCAATGCCCCTCGGCCTGGAAACTGGATTTTGGAGCGCTCCGTGGATGGCGTCAAGTTCAAACCCTGGCAGTACTATGCCGTCAGCGATACAGAGTGTTTGACCCGCTACAAAATAACTCCACGGCGGGGACCTCCCACTTACAGAGCAGACAACGAAGTCATCTGCACCTCGTATTATTCAAAGCTGGTGCCACTTGAACATGGAGAGGTACGGTCTGCATCGCAGAAATGGCTTTCTGTCATCTGACCCCCCACCCACCCAACTCAAATGTCGCCATGATATCTCTCATAGGAATCTATGCTGAACATTCAAAACCAATGAGCCTTAACCAGAGGTGTGCATGGGCTGCCTCACTGTTTAAAGTAGCCTTGACAGGTCTCAGTCTTGATTTCTTCTCAGCCCACGGTTTTCTCAATCTTCACTCTGCTGTCCTCTACCCCTTTAGAATCTTTCTATAAGACCAGGGCAAGAGCATGTGTTTATTGGAGAGAAGTCAGGCATGGTGACACATTAAGTGTCATTCTAGCACTCCGGAGGCTGAGGCAGGAGGATCATGAGTTGGAGGGATACATAGCTTTGTTCTTTACTCAAACAGGGACAGAGGAGGATTAGAGGGCAAAGGTGCTTCTGAAAGGTGTCGTCCCTCCTCCTTCTCCCTCCTGTTCAGAGATGTGGAGCTGGGTGGAGCTGCCCAGGGACTGTGCTCAATGTATTCACCTCAGGAACCTCTGAGGAAACAGAAACAGTGCGGTCATCCAGCGCCTTGCTTGATGGGTGACCCCTGTGAAAACTCTCAGGTGCTCTCCATGATGGGAGCTGGGCAGGAAGATCTTCAGTTACAGAGGTTAACTAAGACAGCAGACATCCTTAAGTTTGGGGTGTGTTTTCCTTACCCTCCCTAGCCTGTCCATGGCATTGGGCATTTGCTTCTTAGAAGCTATCGCATACTAGACCCCCACAACACGAGGAGACTCATGCTACTGGAAGAGTTCCAGAAATCTCTGATGTAGAAGGATGGGTAACCCCCAAACCGAGGCAAAGCTAGGGCTACTGTTTATGAGTACCTAACATGTGTTAGATGAGGTTTTTGTTTGCTTGCTTTTAGATTGATCTTTGTAATGATTCTGTCACAGGACTTTATTGTACATGTGTACATGTTAACTTGTCCATACAACTGACATGTATGTTTGCCTGTATCCAGATTCACACATCACTCATCAATGGCAGACCCAGCGCTGACGACCCCTCACCCCAGTTGCTGGAATTCACCTCAGCACGGTACATTCGCCTTCGTCTGCAGCGCATCAGAACACTCAACGCAGACCTCATGACCCTTAGCCATCGGGACCTCAGAGACCTTGACCCCATTGTCACAAGACGTGTGAGTATGGATGGGGTCCCTGGCCACTGTGACAACCTTGGTTTCAGGGCACATTCTTTTCTTCATTTTCTTTGGTTGGCTTCTTGTCTTCCCAGCTATCCATATTTTACTGATGAGTATCTCCTGTCATTTGTTATAAAGCTAGTTTGGAGGTGATGGCCCCAGCACGCACTCCTCAGGCCTCCTGGCTCCCTCCTAGTTGTCTCCATCGTGTAGTCACCTGGAGAATGTAATGGCCTTTGTCCTAAATATCCTAGCCTGGCTCCACATCTGAACTTCAGCAACTCAGGCATTTTAATTTGTTTGTTTGTTTGTTTGTTTGTTTTGAAATGATAAAATTTGAGAAATATGTAAGAAAGTGTTTACATGTTAAGTGTCAAGTTAAGTATAAAATGGACAAACACTGTATGCCACTCCCATCACTTCAGAGCGAGTTACCAGGTTGTGGGTAGCTGGGTGTGTAAATCTGCTAAACTTTTTCGAAGCAGATGCCATATTTTAGCCAGACCAGCAATGTGGGGTCCCTGAGCCTATCACATACACTTACAAACATCTGGTGGTGTCAGGCAGGCACTGTGGGCTGCTGGGCGCCATGCCATGGCTTACCCTGTCTCATCCTGGGTCACCCTGGTGGTGTTCATTTGTATATCTCTGGCCATCCAGGTTGAGCCTCTCAGAACTCACAATAGGTTTTTTTCTTTTTTCTTTTTTTGGTCCATTTTTGTGTATTTTGTATTGAAATCAGGTTAGAGAAATCCTCTCAGTGAGGTTTTATGTTCACGTTGAAGCCATGAAGAACTCTATTCTGATGAACAGAGTTTCCGTTTTGGGTGAAATCCATGTTACCTTCTTTTGTCATTGGTACTGCTGTATTATTGACACTCACTGTGGCCTCTCAAAAATGACTTGCGTTTTGCTAGGTTTCCAACGATGTTATCTTAACTTCTCTTCTAGCAGCGTTGTGGTCCTACCTCCTGCTCTGGCCATCCACATTAACCTTTGTGTTTGGTATGAGGGTCTCCTTTCTATACACATGTGATGCTGTAGAGCCAAGTGTCAGAAGTGGTTGACTTTCTTCCACAATGCGTCCCTATGTTCTGATGCTGCTGTTGGGCACTGCTGGGCTTTACTCTCCCGAGTCTCTTTCTGGAGGAACTGTCCTGTTGCTGCATTGATCTAACCCCATCCCACGGATGCATTGGTCTAACTTTAGACAATAACAAGCATTTGATTTCTGCAGCTTTATGTTAAATATCATGGTCGGGTACTATGTTGGTCCAGATTGGCTTTTGTAGATTACTGGCATTGTATTTTAAATCTTTATTTTTGTGTACTTTTGTGTTTCTATGTAAACTTATTCTACATGTATCTAAGCCCCCAGAGACTAGCTGAGGTTTCAGGAAATTATGGGTTGCCAGCATGGGCACTGGGAGCTGAACTCTGGTCCACTGGAAGAAAAGGAAGTACTCTTAAGCCCGTCTCTAGTACCCTTTATATTTTCTTTATTAGAAAATATTAGAATTAGTTAATTTCTACCCAAAAATAAAAACACTTGCTAAGATTTTCACTAGGATTCCATTCTTGGGCTGGCGCAATGGCTCAGCAGGTAAGAGCACTGACTTCTCTTCCAAAGATCCTGAGTTCAAATCCCAGCAACCATATGGTGGCTCACAAACACCCATCATGAAATCTGACACCCACTTCTGGTGCATCTGAAGACAGCTACAGTGTACAGTGTATTATTATATATAATAATAAATAAATCTTTGGGCAGGAGCGAGCAAGGACTGAGCGAGCAGGCTGACCAGAACGAACAGAGGTCCTAAAATCTCGATTCCCAACTACCACATGAAGGCTTACCAGCATCTGTATAGCTATAGTATACTCACAAACATAACATAAATAAATAAATCTATAAAAATAAATTATAAGAATATTCCATTCTTTAGATCAGTACAGGAAGAAATTTGGAAGATATTTAAACAATATTGAATCATCCAGTCATGGTCTCAATGGTGCTCTCTGCATTAAGTCCACTGGCCAATATTCTTTATTAGTAAAGGTGTTATTCAAAGATGTAAGAAGAAATCAAAGGCATGCAGCATGTGTTTGTAGGAGTGACTCTCCATCATTTGTAGCTGGCACAGACATGTGCACAGATACCCTTTAAAAAAAAACAAAACAAAACAGAAACAACCACTAGAAACAATGACTAAGTCAGCAATGGAGTAAGGCCAAATCAGTCAATCAAATTAAGCACATTTCTATATAATAGCAATGAGCAATAAAAAAGAAAATCAAAATAAAAACCTATTAACATGGAAAGCATGAAGCTGTGATACAAAGTGATTGAAGAAAAAAAATGACTTTCTTCTACTCATGTGCCTGGCATGTGCACTTGGCAGAGTGTACACCCAAGAATCTACATCTAGATGATGACATTCCTTCCTGAACACATCCTGGGCACCTTGCCCTAACCCTAACCCTAACCCTAACCCTAACCCTAACCCTAACCCTAACCCTAACCCTATCCCTAACCCTAACCCTAACCCTATCCCTATCCCTATCCCTATCCCTATCCCTAACCCTAACCCTAACCCTAACCCTAACCCTAACCCTAACCCTAACCCTAACCCTATCCCTAACCCTATCCCTAACCCTATCCCTAACCCTAACCCTATCCCTAAACCTATCCCTAACCCTAACCCTATCCCTGACCCTGACCCTGTCCCTGTCCCTGTCCCTGTCCCTGTCCCTGTCCCTGTCCCTGCCCCTGTCCCTGTCCCTGCCCCTGTCCCTAACCCTCTAACCTTAAAGGTTAACTCCCTCAAAATGGAGCAGGGTCAATAATGAAGAGGGATGTTTGGCTTACAACAAAACCATAATGAAGAATTCCTTTAGACCCTCAGGTCCTCTTGCTAAGCTAATCTGAGCATTATCTCTTTGAACTGAACACCCAGGGTCTTTTGTGTGTGAAATAAAAATGTAAATGTGAGCTTCCTTAAGTTTAGAGTACCAAAAGTCACTCCCAAGCCCAGGCGAGATATTTGTGCGTCTCCACTACTTACTTGGCGCCAAAATGAAGGTTTTTTTTTTTTTTTAACTTCTGTTTGTTACACTCTTTTTCCCCCCAGTATTACTATTCGATAAAAGACATTTCCGTTGGAGGCATGTGCATTTGCTACGGCCATGCCAGCAGCTGCCCGTGGGATGAAGAAGCAAAGGTTCGTTCTAGCGTTCTATACTTACTGCAACCTCCACACAGAAGGTTTAGCCGCCTCATCCTCCATTCTTGACCGAAGGCAGACAGTTAAGAGGCATCACGTCAATTTTTAAAAATTTAATTAACGTAACTGGTTTTGGTTTTAGCAATGGCATCCACTTGCTTTGGTTGGAGGGCTAATTTCTCATAAGCCCTTACTGTGTTATTTAGTTTACTGTGTTAGTAAGATATCTATGACAGGAAATTGACACGATCTTCCACATTCTTATAAGAGAATTGGGCATGTGCTGATATAAGTTATATGTACTATGTTTATGATTCTCTGCTTTTCAGTACTGTGGGGTACTAAATAAAGGAAAAAATAGACTTGTTTGGGTGTAATACTAAGTAAATAATTTGAAAAGAGTTGGACAGAAAAGTTATTTACTTCCAGTCTTTGGAGTTCTGTGTCCCCGTTAAGTAGCAATATTCTCTTTTATTTATTTTACTTATTGTTAATTCTAGTTGTTTAATCTTTACACCCCTTGGGGCTTAACTCAGGCAAGCACTCTACCAGTGAGACACACCCTCAGCCCACATTCTATATTAAAATTATTTTAACATTTATTTATTTAGTTGGAGGGGTACATATGTAGAGTGCATATAGTGCACATGTAGAGATCAGAAAGAAACTCATGAACCCCAACTTTCTTATTCTATCATGTGACTCTCTGGGGGGTTGTCAGGCCTGATGGCCAGGGAGATGGCTGAGCCATTCTTGTTTGCCTGCTTTTCTGGGTTTTTTTGTTTGTTTTTTTGTTTGATGCTGAAAACCATATTGAAAAACATCAGAGAATCATCATCCAAACTACACTAAAATCTTTTCATAAAATATTGATAACGACTCCCAACCCCTAAAGTCAATGCCTCTTTTTAAAGAACACTCTTGTTATTTAACACGCATTTGTTTGTAATCGGGCTATGTGTGCCATCTCCTCCAGAAGTGCAACACCAATAACTTGATATCACGATGACATGAGACAGTCCCAGATCCCTCACCATAAAGAGCTACCATATACTGACTTCAAGTGGTTGCTTTGTTTTTTTTTTTCCTTAAGTAAAATTAAGAATAAGACACAGGTAACGTTTTGAGCTCTTGTCCCACATCCTTGTTTTGTCCAGCAACTACAGTGTCAGTGTGAACACAATACGTGTGGCGAGAGCTGCGACAGGTGCTGTCCTGGCTACCATCAGCAGCCCTGGAGGCCCGGAACCATTTCCTCCGGCAACGAGTGTGAGGGTAAGTATACTTACAACCTGGAGATCGAAGGCTCCAGCTACGTGGTTGGTTAAACTCATGGCGTCTTGGTTGTAATGAACATTACATACTTACTTTTTCAGCATTTCAACTACTGCCTGAAGCCAAGCACGCCTCTGTGACATTTAAGGGCTGAGGGGTCGTTGTAGATTCACTATTTTACCTAAGTTTCTTAGCCCGTGCATTTCTTTATTAGCTACAAATCTGAAGTCGAGATGAATGAATTACTTGATTACGGTACTGGGTATTGAACCTATAGGCGTCTACCATGCTGAGAAATGTTCTACCACTGAAGTACATCTCTAGCTATCTTGGCCAGTGATGTGGCTCAGCAGGGAAAGGCACTTGCCACCAAACCCAATGACCTGAGTTGCCACTCTGGGATCCACATAATGGGAGGGAGGACTCAGCTCCCATAAGTTGTCCTTTGATGTCCACATGCAGCTATGGCCTGCATATACCAACCAACAAACACACACACACAAACACACACACACACACCACACACACACTTTAATAAAAATATGTTTAAATTAAGATTTTCACTTTGTCTCTCTCCTTCCCACATTTTTTTCTGAGCGTTTGTTATATACAGACTATATAGTTTGTTAATACAGACTATATTATTCAAATTATTGTATATGTTTATTTGAATATATTAGTAAAATAAAATTGATAGATATTTCAAATACATTATTTGACATAAATATTTCACATAAAATTGAAATAGAATTTAAAATTGAATGTATTTGTAATGTTTCCTATGTGGGAAATAGCATAATAATGTATACCATTCTGCAGAATTGCTTTTTAGAAGTCAGTAATTTTTTAAATTTAGCTTTCCCGCGTGTCTCTGCATGTTTTGCCTGCTTACATGTCTGTACGTTACTTGCATACCTAAGAACATTAATAATCTAAGAACATTAGATTCCCCAGAACTGGAATTACACATGGTTGTGCGCCTCCATGTGGCTGCTGGGAATTGAACCCTGATTCTCTAGAAGAGCAGCCAGTGCTTTTACCTTTTAAGCCATCTCTCCAGCCCATGGAATTGCTTTTAATTTTAGACCCAGGTCTCACATTTATTCAACAAGCACTCAACCTCTGATCCACACTCCAAGCCTCCCATATCATTTTTTGAGGGGGACACAGGGTCTCCTTATATGGCGGTGTAAATGAGGGTCAGACTCTCTGTCATGCTTCAGCCTATAAACTCTGAAATAGCACGTGTACACGGACACACCCACCCAGTACTTTTAGTTATTTTGGTGGCAATTCCCATTTCCTCCTCTATTATCTATATCTGTTTAGAAAGTATTTATTTATTTAATGTCTATTGGTGTTTTACTTACATGTAGCCTATGCCTGGTATCCATGGAGGCCAGAAAAGGGCATCAGATCCCCTGGGACCAGGGTTAAGGATGGCTGTGAGCCATTATGTGGGTGCTGGAAGCAGAACCCTGGACCCATGGAAGAACAGCCATCTTAACCACGGAGCCATCTCTCTAGCTCTTGCCTATATCTTACAGAATTATTTCTGTTAGAATTTTAAAACACAGATACTTCATGAAATAAGGGTTTTCTTTAACAGGGACACATCCCATGCATTAATTGAGATATTAAAATATTTCCTAGAATGCAACTGTCACAACAAAGCCAAAGATTGTTACTATGACAGCAGTGTTGCAAAGGAGAGGAGAAGCCTGAACACTGCCGGGCAGTACAGTGGAGGAGGGGTTTGTGTCAACTGCTCGCAGAATACCACAGGGATCAACTGTGAAACCTGTATCGACCAGTATTACAGACCTCACAAGGTAAGTGTCTGCTTCTTGCCACTGCCTAGCTCCTCTGCCTTCTAGGTGGAAGACATGCCTCATTAACTCTCAGCCTCTGTCTGAAGGATAGCTTCCTTCCTTTATATACCATGGACTGGTGGTCTTCAGATTTTTTTCTCCTACAGAGGCTTGCTGTCTTGCTTAAAGTGGGAATAGGCGGCTATTGTTATTCAATTTGAATTGGGGTCCTGTGAGGTGTGTAATTGAAGATAATTCTAACTATAAATGTGCAGATTCAGCTAATAACTAAAGGGGGCCATACCTTAGCCACTGGATGCAGTCATCCAGCCCCCAATTGACTTGATGAGCCCTTGGAATTGGCTTGCTCAGTGGCCATGTTCAAGGATGACAGTAATAGGTGACAGAGAGAAGGGGAACCGTGAAAAGAAGAAAGGGTGACATGTTGCTGTCACCATCAAAAAGATGTTTAGAGCTTCTTGCCTGGGGCCATTTTATCTTCCTGACATCTACATCCCATTACACAGAGTTGCTGTGATAGTCTCACCCTGAACAGGACACTGATCCCTCATGGTTGACACTGCGGTTATTATTTCAAACAATGCAGATATTTCTGGTGTCATCCAGGACAACTTCTGTCTTGCAGGTATCTCCTTATGATGACCACCCTTGCCGTCCCTGTAACTGTGACCCTGTGGGGTCTCTGAGTTCTGTCTGTATCAAGGATGACCGCCATGCCGATTTAGCCAATGGTAAGGACTTGGTCTGCTGTGTGTGCAGTTGGTCCAGGGTGTACTGTTTGTGCTGGGTAGACTTATTACTGGGATGTAGAAATGTGAGGATTTGATCCTGTGTCGAGTCTATTTATTATCTTCTACATATATTGAGCCCTGTAGTGTGTGGGGCTTCTGTGCATCCCTTCATTCTCTTACTCTGGCTTTAGGAGGGTCATGCTGTTGTGTGGGTATCCCAGTTAGTTCTATGACTCTGTAATATGTGTTTAGCTATATCACATTTTACATATCCGAGTGTGTATCAATTGCTGGGTGGATATATAAAACCGGGTATTTCTATTCACCAAGGGAATCTAAAACATTGACTGCAGCTGTGGTGTGCTCACCCACACACATTTAGTGGATAAGCCTTCCAGCTGTTATGAATAACACTGCTATGAGCATTCATATACATCTAATTTTGTGAGTGTATATTGTATTTACTCTGGGATCAGGAGTGGAGCTGCAGTAACACATGGCGGCACTGCCTGTGGGCTTTAATCTCATTGTCTCTCTTCATATCAGCGCTACAGCAAACTGTGGCCCATGGGCCAAATAGGCACACTGCTGTTTAAACTGTGCACATTTGCCTATGTATAGACCATGGCTATGTGAGAGCAGTTAAGAGTGACTGTCTACTTAGCTTTACCTGAAATCTTGCTCAAAGAGGTTGCAGTTGTCCCGCGTTGGCCCTCTACAGAAAGTTTACAGGACCCCTGCTTTAAACCCTAGAACTTCACATGTTAATCAGTACTGATGTTTCTCCCCCAGGAAAGTGGCCAGGTCAGTGTCCATGTAGGAAAGGTTATGCTGGAGATAAATGTGACCGCTGCCAGTTTGGCTACCGGGGTTTCCCAAATTGCATCCCCTGTGACTGCAGGACTGTCGGCAGCCTGAATGAGGATCCATGCATAGAGCCGTGTCTTTGTAAGGTAAGTGTGGAAATTAAGGAAGCTTTTTTCTTTTTTTCTTTTTGTTTTCGAGACAGGGTTTCTCTGTGTAGCCCTGGCTGTCCTGGAACTCACTCTGTAGACCAGGCTGGCCTCGAACTCAGAAATCCACCTGCCTCTGCCTCCCAAGTGGTGGCTTTGAGTCTCTTCTGGGGTTCTCTGCTCCCCTGGGACAGATGATCGAGTACTGTGAAGAGCAGGAAGGCTTAAGTTAGAAACAGCATGTCCCAGCAAGATGGCCCTATTCTGTGCCCTTGGATTGAGATTGGACACCAGGCTTACTCTTTTGCGGCACCTCTGGCTAATGACCATGGATTCCCGAGGTGTTTCTGTGGCTTCTTAGACGGAACCCAATACTGCTGTGCCATTTTCTTGGCATTGCCTCCCAGTTCCGTGTTTGGAGGCGCACCAGGTACATACTGAGTTTCCCAGAACTCTAATGAAATGCAGATCTGTTATCTTGCATTTCTCTTGAAAGAGAATTGTATAATCACAGGAATGCGCACACACGCAGTGCCCGAGAAGGGTCTTATTTGGCCATATGATATTAATAACCATTTCCCTGGAATTCTTGAGATTTCCTGTTTGTACCTCCTGCCTCATTCCCATAAAAGCAGGGTCCTGTGCCTGGGTTACATGTGACCCAGAATAAGCTCAAGCATTTATAAGTAAAACAAATAGTTATACAGCCCTCTTTAAATAGGGAAATGTTAGCACAAGCAGGGCCTGTTGTGCATGCCTATATTTCTAGTGCTGACGGGGCTCCTGGAGGGGTTTGAGAAGTGGAGATGAACCATTTAGCCTGGGCTGCACAGTAAGATCCTGTCTCAAAAGGAAAAAATAAATAAATAAAACAAAACAAGTTTATTTCAATGTATTGACCAATCTCTAACGTCTTAGGCTTGTTCTCGGTGACAGAATCAGGCAAGTTGTCACAGGCTCTCTACTCATAAATACTCACGGCCTGAGGTTTCCCACGTTCTTTGACTATTTATCTGAGTATTTATTACCTGTTTGTGTAGATGCTCCTTACCAAGACCACATGCGTGTCATTTCTTTCTGTCTGTCTGGATATACACCAGCCTCACCAGCTAATCTTTTTTTTTTTTTTTTACAGAAAAATGTTGAGGGTAAGAACTGTGATCGCTGCAAGCCAGGATTCTACAACTTGAAGGAACGAAACCCCGAGGGCTGCTCCGAGTGCTTCTGCTTCGGTGTCTCTGGTGTCTGTGACAGCCTCACGTGGTCCATTAGTCAGGTGGGAGACCCCGCAACTGCCTTAACCAGCAGGTCACGGGGCCATGCTAGGAAGCCAGGAGGCCAGGTCTTCCGTCGGAGAGACTAAGGCATCCATGCAAGGCAGCCCACTCCTAAAGCATTGCTATGTGTTTGTACTAATGCACGTGCTCATTGCCACATATGTTTTCCAATTGAGACAGTTGGCTGGAAAGGTGCTGCAGGATATATAACCTGTTGTCCTTTCTTCTGTAGGAAACACTTCCCCATGGGAGTTTCTCAGTTTGGAGTGGGAGGCATCCTAGGGGTAGAAGAAGAGCAAGAGTAGAGGGCGTGGAATTCTAGAGCAGGCAGGCTCTGGGGTGTGGGGAGGGCTGGCGCTGTGAGTCTGGAGGGTTTACAGGGTGATGGCTGGAAGTTAGAGAGGGGCGTCTGGGCTCCGGGCTTACCACTACTGACCACTAGAGTCACCTCACTAGGAGGCTATCCTCACCCCTGGGCAAGAGAGACATTGCAGTATAGATTCTGAGGTTTTAAAATATTTTTTTTATCATTTGACTATGAAGCAGAGTGAAGAAAGAAAAGATGGTCAGAAGCAGGAAAATATTTTAATCATGATACTTATAGTCTGATCACCTTATAGCTAAGATACTGGGAGCAGAAGAATTTTGGATTTTCTTTTTTGGAATATATATATATATATATAAATGTTATATATTATATTTTATACACATTATTATATATTATATGTTATATTATATATTATATATTTCAATATAATATATTATACATATTTTATAGATATTATATATGTTTCTAATTTGTATATATAATATACAATATATAATATAATAGATGATAAATATATAACATTGGAATATATAATAACCCAATATACTATATATGAATATATTATATAACATTTATATATATAAACATTAATGTATATTATAAACACGTATGATAAACATATATAAACAAATATTGAACATATATTATATATCTCTATCTCTATATACATATACATATTCGTGCCTATATACATCTTGCCCACATAGCCTGAATACAGTTTTTGTGTACTGTTTCGGGTGTACCTGTTTTATGACTCAAATGATGTCAGGTGTGAAGATTCCCATATAATGACTCCAATAACTCTGGGTTTGGGGACTTTTTAGATTTGGAATATTAATCCTATTAGTATCTTTGCTCTTATTAAAAATCTAAAATGTGATGTTGGGTGGAGTGAGAATTTTGTATATATCAGAAACAGGAATGTGCTTTCATTTTAATCGCAGGTGTGGGGTGTGGGGCTGCTTCAGACTCTCTGCAGCAGCTGACTAGGACTTGCCTCATGCTTTAGCAGGAGTGCTATTTTTCCAGCTGTGGATAGTTTCCGCAATTTCCTGATGTTTGGAATTCTGGGGACTTTATTTAGAGTTTATATTAAATTCCAGGGCCCCAAGAGGTGAGGAGCTGTTGGTTGCTATGTAAGTAGTCATGGGCAAAAAGGAAATATCGAGAAGAAAGCAGACATCCTAACGGCAAAGATCAAAGTTGCCCCAAGGAACTGGCTGGCACCTTCAGTCAGCAGGAAGTAGTCTAAGGATAACGTCACCGCCTTCCCCTCTGCCCCTTTCTCTCTCCTATCCAGTGTTAGGGTTGAAAGGGTAGAAGAAGAAGGGTGGAAAAGGGTGGAAGAAAGAAAAACCCGCAAACAAAAGAAGACCAGTTAGAGCCAGGTGTGGTGGCCACGCCTTTAATCCCAGCACTTGGAGGTAGAGGCAGGAGGATCTTTGTAAGTTGGAGGCCAGCCTGATCTACATAGTGAGTTCCAGGCTAGACAGAGCAACATAGTAAGACCCTGTCTCAAAAAACAAAACCTAAACTATATAACCCTGATCTTCGTGGTTGTGCTTCTTCGGTTGTGTGTAACTGTGTGGGTTGAGGTGTGTGTGACATGCACTTAGCCTTCCTCGATCCTAGCAGGAAGCCCTTCACTGTGTTCGGGTGGCCACAGCCCTGCTAGCTCTCTCTTGAGCGCCAAATGTCAGGGCAAAGACATTTACACAGGACTTGATGCACTCTAAGGTGACCCTGATGCCATGTTCTAAACTTCTCTTCTTCTTCTTTTTCTTCTTCTCCTTCTCCTTCTCCTTCTCCTCCTCCTCCTCCTCCTCCTCCTCCTCCTCCTCCTCCTCCTCCTCCTCCTCCTTCTCCTCCTCCTCCTTCTTCTTCTCCTTCTCCTCCTCCTCCTCCTCCTCCTTCTCCTCCTCCTCCTTCTTCTTCTCCTTCTCCTCCTTCTTTTCTTCTCCTCCTCCTTCTTCTTCCTCTTCCTCTTCCTCTTCTTCTTCTAGGTGACCAATATGTCAGGGTGGCTGGTCACTGACTTGATGAGCACAAATAAGATCCGGTCCCAGCAAGATGTCCTGGGTGGGCACCGTCAGATCAGCATCAACAACACGGCGGTCATGCAGAGGCTGACTTCCACTTACTACTGGGCAGCTCCTGAGGCCTACCTCGGAAACAAGGTGTGTGTGGTGTGGGATGCCCAGCTATAAATCTCAGAAAGTATTAAGAATTTAAAGCATACTTACTGAGTTTGCTCATGCTTGCAGCCAGCATCATGCACACATAGTCTGCACTAGATCTCTCTAATCCTCTTGGATTTTTACATTACAGCATCCCACCATCCTCTGCTCTGCTGCATCCAGTTCCTAAACACTGTCTTGTGACTCTTATTCCCTTCACTGTGACTGATTTACCCTTTGTTCCTCTGGGTCCCTGAGTGGCTTCAGACCTTCTATGGGGCGTTGCTGCATTGCCACTTTGCGTAGTTCACAGGAGACTCTGCGCATGGCCCAACAGAGAATGCCCAGGGAGATGCTCCTGCAGTGGAGTGTCTGCTCAGCTCCTGTTAACACATCAATACAAATGCTGCTCACGTGCGGGTTACAGACGTGCAGAATAACGCCCATTTCATTTAAGGAAAATGAAAGACAACAATCTACATGGTTCATTGTCCAGAGAGCTGATTGAAGCTTCTTGTCATTGGTGTTTGATTTCCCCTAGCCAGTTAATTATGCCTGGCCTCTCCAGATTCTGACCAACTAGTAAATACAGCCAAGGGCATCCATTTAAATAACTTTATGGTTTGGTTTAAGGTGATGCTGTACCTTCATAATAAACTAAACTTCTAGTTATTTTTATTGCTATGTTTTCTAATTTGTGTGTATATACACACACACACACACACACACACACATATATATATACATATGTATATGGTGTATGAATATATATATAGAACTATCTGTCTGTCTGCTTGGAGGACAGGCTCTTGATGTGTATCCCTGTCTGGCCTTGCATTTACACACCGGCCCCAGACTCCGGAGTACCGGAAGTATAACTGTGTGCTTTCACAGGATGCCTAACTTGTATATTATAATACATGACATGCTCTGTTTATAGGATATGATCACCAGAGAGCTTTAAAAAATATTCTTGAGATTTCATGATTGTACCATTGCAGTCTGAATTTTGTGATGTATTCCTCATGAAAAAAAAAAAAACTCTCCAGTATACATTAGTGACCCTCCAGTATATGTTAGTGGACACCCCCAATATACATTAGTTACCCCAGTAACTAATTCCTTGTATATGTTAATGGGCATCTCTCGTAAACATTTAAAGGAAAAAAATATTTTGAGAGCTTCCTTTCAGTGACATGTCTAACAAGATTGGCAATAGTGAAAAGGTTCATTTAAGTAAAATAAAATGCGGCTGCCAAGAGGGGTCAGGAGGAAAAGGTGCTTGCTGCCGAGTCTGAGCTGGGTTCACTGCCTAGGACCCACGTCATAAAAGGAGAGGGCCATCATCTTCCACAAGCTGCCCTCAGACTGCCACACCTATGCCATGGTGTGCGTGCCCATACACAAATACATGCAATAAAACCCTTTTCAATTAATTAATTAATTAATTTAATTTGCATTTGGATGTTTACCTTGGAGACTTGTAGAAGAATTATATATCTTTCTCCAAGTGTCAAAGATTTCTTTATCATAACCATATCTATTAAATAGTATCTAATATGCCTTGAAGTGTGAATTTCTTTCATATGGTCATCAGGATGGCTCCTGCCTGTGGATCTCAGCAATGGTTTCCCCTGACTTAAGGCTATCACTGTTGTCTCCTGTCCCTCACCCTCACCTTACTCTTCCAGCTGACAGCATTTGGCGGTTTCCTGAAATACACTGTGTCTTACGACATTCCAGTGGAGACGGTGGACAGTGACCTCATGTCTCATGCTGACATCATCATCAAGGTGACTAATTTGATTTGATGTAGAGATTGGGGTCTGGTGGGGTGGCACACACATGAACACATACAACACATACTCCTCTGTGTGTGTGTATGTGTGTGTACCATATATATGCACAACTGCACATGCATATAGGGAAATAAAGAGTTCAGTCAACTGCCACCTCCTGGTAACTCTGGATTGGGTCATATACTTCGTTGCATGTTTGCTCTAAGAGCTTGGGTGATGGGTACGGAACTTAATTACGGGGCATTAAATTGAATTACAAGTGTCTTTCCTCTCCATTTTATATGATAGGGGAATGGGCTCACCATAAGCACAAGAGCTGAGGGCCTGTCCTTGCAACCCTATGAGGAATACTTCAACGTGGTTAGACTTGTGCCTGAGAACTTCCGGGACTTTGATACCAGAAGGGAGATTGACCGTGACCAGCTGATGACTGTCCTGGCCAATGTGACACATCTCTTGATCAGAGCCAATTATAATTCTGCTAAAATGGCGCTCTATAGGTATGTACTGGAAGGAATCTTTTTACAGAGAGTACAATTTTGTCTTTAGTGTTACTTACTTCAAGGTTACTGTTCAAACAAGGGATACAGTTATGGGAGCTGGGCGTATTGCAATTGCTTTCACACATGTAATGTTGCTGAAAACATGAGGCACAAGGGCAAGTACGTCTGGTCAGGAAGAGATGACTTTAGGTTCAGAAAGCTTCAAGTGCAGAAAGCATCAAGCTTCCAAGCAATGCTTAGAGTTAGCAGCATCTGAACCTCACTGCCTCCTTGCCCTTCTTCTTGCTGCCTCTCTTGCATCATTCCTCTGATGCTAATGGCCTTGGTTTGGCACAGTTATTTGGGCTACTGAGTCCAACGCTGGCCATTTCACTGCCTTGAGGGGGTTAGTGTATGGAAGCCAAGTGTAAAATTGGATGCCTCTAAAGTCAGCCTCGTCCAACCCGAGAAAGGATGGTCTCCGTATTCATGATGGGGCAGCTGATCATGAAGAAGTGCTTTTTCATTTCAGTCCAAGTAGACTCTGTCAGAGCTTTCCCTCAGCAGCCTATGGGCAGTAGTACTTCTTGTCAACAACTGTTGGAACATTCCCCAGAGAATAATGATGGCTACCAGGGTGCTTGGTGAGGACTCTCTAGCTACACACAGACACCACATGCCCGTTTCCTTTAAATACACCATGTAGGAGCCTATCTTCAGTGAACCATGAGGTCTTTTGCAAGCATGAGAGCTATGTAATGACTCTTTTCTGTTTGCAGGCTGGATTCTGTCTCTCTGGACATAGCAAGCCCTAATGCTATAGACTTGGCAGTGGCTGCTGATGTGGAACACTGTGAATGTCCCCAAGGCTACACGGGGACCTCCTGTGAGGTACTGCTGGTCTCTCCTTTTCTCTGACTTCCTAGAGGAAAAGTCTGCTGAAGTCATTGTAATGGACAACATCTGCATTTAACTTTAGAAAACTCCCACCATATTTAGACTGTATTGAGTTATGAGAGTACTGGACATCATGTTTTAAAGAGTGCACCTTGCTCTTGCGAAGGACCTGAGTTCAATTCCAGCATCCACATCAGGCAGTTTATAAGTGCTTATAACTCCAGCTCCAGAAGCACACGACACCTCTGCATCATACACACAAAACATACATCGCACACACCAGTGCACGCGCGCACACACACACACTCACATACATACCACAGACCATACATATCAACATCACACCACATATATCACACACACCACATACACACCAAGCACCACACACACCATATACACACATTACACACCACACACCACACATACAACACAGATACTGTCTCTCCCAAAGATTAGGGAATTTTAAGTCAGTAAGATTCCATAATGTAACCTTACAGCTAGGATGTGATCATATTAACATTTGGGTCTCACTAGCAAGGTTAACCACTATGTATACAGCCAGGCCTCTCACATGGTCATGGTTCATGGTCATTATGAACATTTATGATTGATTGTGATTTCTTTCCAAAAATCATTTTACAAGGAGACAATTTAGTCATTTTTAAATCAGTCTTTAAAATCATAAATGGTGTAGTTAACAAAGAAGGCCTAATAACTTATGAAGTAGATATTTAAGTACTCATATTTTAAATATTTTTGCAAGGTTTTTGTTTCTTTTATATTTGGAACAAATGAACATTTTTTTTAGGTATAAAGCATGAAAATTTTAGGCCAACCTAATACATTCTAGGTCCAGGCACTCCATGTGTAATGCTTAGTAGATACATGATGCTAGACCACAGAATAAGAGACTACAGGTGTGACACAGGGGAACCCTGCATTAGAGGCGGAGCCAGCAATGCCAGGAGAGATGACTGCTCCTAGACTCATTCCAAATTCACTGGGCTTTGCAGGCAGTAGTGGTACTATGCACAGGCTCATGCAGACATGAGAGATGTAACCCAGCTGTGCCCCAGTAGCCCTGAGAAACCAATCCCAGGGACCACGGAGAGTATCCTAACCTGCCTACTGCATATAGGGTTTAAGGGGCAGACTATGTCCATATAGCCCAGGGATGTCATTTTTGTATACTTTATCTCTTCTCTAAATTACTAATGAGACCGCGACCAATGGAAATGCCCACAATGGAAATGCCAAGAAAAGGGTTCTTAAAGAATATTGCTCAAGGAATGGTGACCAGGAAGAAGTTATCTGAAGCATATTCCATAATCATATTCATTCACTGTTGTTTGAGTCTGTGACTACGGTCCCTGAGGGCGAGTCAGCCACCGCATGCTTTGTTCAGTTTTTTTTCTATTAAGAGAGGAGTTCTACCGACATCAGGCTGATGCTTGCAGGAATGGATTTCTGTGCAGCACTTTAAGCTGCTTGCCTGTGGGCTGACACTCACTAAGTATGAGGTAGTATCCAGTTGGATGTAGGCATTAGGGGACTTCCATGAAGTCTATGTGAATGGCTGTATTTATTATCTGTATACTTTTAAAAATTCTTGCTTGGGCTTGGTTACACAGACCTTTAATATGAGGTACTTAGGAGGCTGAGACAGAAGTATTATAAATTCAGGATTTATATGGGAAAGTTATCAAGACTCTTGCCTCAAAATAAGAACTAGAAGAGGCATGGAATATAGCTCAGTGGTAGAGCACATGCACGTGCACAGCCATACATTCAAACATGAGTATGTACTTACATATGTATGTAAATACATACATACACATACATACATACATACATACATACATGTGGTACATATATGTACATATATGATTAAAAACCTCCTGTCTAAGCATACCTATTTTGAAAGACAGAAAATCCAAGCCTCCCTGCTTACACATTCCTGTGGGTGACTACTGCTGGCTTTGACAAGGTCAAGCCCTTGGCAGTTCGATGAGATAGGGTCTTGGAGCTGGACACAGCTGCCTTTGAGTTATCCAGAGGACACACCAGGTACTTCTTCACTTCCTGCATTTGCTAGTTACAAAGCAGAAGTGCTGTTCTCAGGGATGCCTTGAGAGCTAAATGCACCACTGTGCAGAGAGGGAACAGTTCTTTGCCCCCTTGTAGCAGGAGCAGAACGTGCCCTTGGCTGCCCACATAGCCTTTCCAGCATCAGCCAATAGAAGGTGCACCTGAATGCCCACATGGCCTCTCTGGCTTCATCCTACAAAGGTGCACCTGATCTCTTTGCTCGGATAAACCGACCCACTGTAACCCACGCCTGTCCTTGAACATGCTCACTGTTTGAAGGCAACCTTTAATGATTTGCACGCAATGGGAGAAAATTAGGAGAAACAAAATCTGCCAATGAAGTAGTTATCAACCCGTGAGTTGGGACCCCTTTCAGTGTGAGAACTGTCTCATCCACTGAATACATTAAAAAGATACTAAAGAAATGCATGCTAGATGAACTCGCTGCATGGAGGTAAGTTTCCTGAAAAGCACCGGATTGCACACTTAAAGAGGGTGTGTTTTTAAGGCATGGAAATGCTATCAGGATTAAAATGTTTGAAAGTCAGAAAAAGAGAAATGTTTTCCTGCTTACGGAACACTCAACGGCTCCTGTCCAAGTGCCCGGGAAGGAAGATGCGTCCGTGACACCCAGAGTCACACCTTGCCTGCTACATTCCCCAGGCCACATAGGAGAGCTTTGACTACACGCTGGCCCTCTTTTCTTGCAGGCCTGCCTCCCTGGCTATTATCGAGTAGACGGGATACTCTTTGGAGGAATCTGTCAGCCCTGCGAGTGCCACGGGCATGCATCCGAGTGTGACATTCATGGAATTTGCTCTGTGAGTTTATTGCTGACCTTGTGTGTCCCTAACCTGCTCCTTGCCATGTGTTGTGGGCAGTGGCTCCCTACCTCAGCTCTGTAGAGTCACCAGTTCTTCTGTGTCTTCAGATATCACCTGCTTTTTTAAAAAAACAAAACAAAACAAAACAAAAAAATGCTTCATACATTGTTTTATGAGAGGAGTTGAACATCTTTGATCTGAAAACCCAAATTCTGGGACTGTTGACCTGTGAGTTTCCATCACAAATGAGAAATTCCACACCCATTTTTTTTTTTCAGAAGACTTGCATTTTAAAGTTGCTGAATGTCTTCCCTTTCAGGCTATGTGTATAAGGCATACCCAAAACATAAATTAATGTCACTTCTAGACATAGGTCTTATCCTTAAGATACCACTAATATATATCATATATAAATGTGTAAGTTAGATGGAAATTATAATATATGCAAATGTAAACACATATATGCCAAAAGTAGAACTTTAAAAATTTTTAAATCTAAATCCAAATAGAATAATAAAACATGATAAAAATCACATGGTACCATATTTAAATTTATAGTTAGTTCAGCTAAACTGTACAAACAAGAGCCCCCTTAATGGGCCGTGCTAGTTGGAGCAGGGCTTAGTAAAGGCACAATTCACCTTGGGCACATGATAATACTTACCTGGTTTCAACCAGGTGTTCCTTTTGCCTTTAAGGAACAGAAACCCTCTGGGTCGCATGGATTCACTGCTCAGGAACAGTGTGACTGTGAATACTAATAGTTCTATTATCTGGACAAGGAAGCCCCAGCCCCGTGCTCTTTAATAAAAAGATAGATTGAGTCACACAACTAAGGAAAACCTATCAGGCCCCAGAGAAGCATGAAGCCTGGTATCCCGGGTGCATGCTTTCTTATTGTTCATTGAGGGGACCTTCATTTGTTCTGTTTTCCTCTTTGTTCTGGATGGTTTGTACCCATGGCAACTTTGGGAAGTGACATCTGATAGCCACTCAGTCCCTCTGGGATGGCTTCCCTTCAAAGCCTGGGGGGAGGCTGTTGCTCTATCTACCCTCATCCTGTCTTGTGGTCTGCAAGCCCCCACTCCATCCCATCCTACCCCACCCCAGGCCTCCTGCCAACATTTGAGGGTGACCAGCATGTTGCAGATACACTTCTAGTGGGTAGTATAGATGCAGGAAGTATTAAATGTGTATTAAATAAAGATTCCTTGTGCTTCTATAAACATAGAGGTGCAGAAGTATATATGAAATAAGTTACATGTGCGTTGACTGTGCTCACCTACCAAGTGCAGAGGATACTGAAGAAACAGGTGCTAAGTGTGCTGTGCATATTTATAATATGCAATATTATGAATTATATATACCTTGTATGTACTTTGTATATACTTTGTATACAAGTTCTAGACACTTTTTAGAAATTGTTTTAGAGTTAGAGGGAAATTACAGCACACTCTAGAGTCCCTTGGGGAACTTGGCCAGCATCCCACAGTTAAGATCTCATGTAACTGACATCCATGCTGGTACCATACCACTCACTAAGCCACGAGCTCTCATCCCATTAGCTTCCACGCCTGTCCACTGTCTTTTTTACTATTAAAACCATAAGTCCTCTGGCTTAGCAAAGCTCTGTGTCCCTCAGTTCCTCTCTTCTATGGTAGCTCATGCTTTCTGGTACTTATTCTCCAAGGATCCCAGGCCTTCTGCCTAACACTTTCAGCTACAAATTGCCTCCTACAATCCTCCCCTGTGATTTCACTGGGACCAGGCACTGGAACATGAGGCCATGGAAATGATACATTTTCTCAGAGCCTCCAGGGGATCATGACATCACTGCATCTGCTTCTGGGAATGCCACCCTGAGCCACTCAGATAAGATGGTGTCTGCTAGCCTTTTCTACCAAGTGTCTATCCCCCCCCCTTTAAACAAATAATGTTTACTTTTAGGGGGGATGCGTAGAAATAAAGATAACATAGATGAGAGTTGAAAAAGAAAAAGCACACAAAAACTTGCTTAAGAGCAGGGTTGTGGCTCTGTGGTTGAGGTCTTGTCTTGGACCCTTCTGTCTTTTTCTCTTCCAATAAAAAGAAACTTCTCAAGAGAGGCCCATTGGACTTGCAAACTTTATATGCCCCAGTACAGGGAAACACCAGGGCCAAAAAGGGGGAGTGGGTGGGCAGGGGAGTGGGGGTGGGTGGATATGGGGGACTTTTGGTATAGCATTGGAAATGTAAATGAGCTAAATACCTAATAAAAAATGAAAAAAAAAAAAGAAACTTCTCTTTTTAAGAGCAATGAGTGCTCTTGCCCTCTGGCATCCAGACCACCAGCAGTATCAGCATTTAGAGTGTCCCACTCCAGAGGGATATACTGAGATACATGTTCCTTGGGCTTTTCAGTAGAATTGCTAAACAGTTTACACAAATAGAAATTTCAGAATGGCTGGCCCTTCAATCAGATTTCACATTCCACAGGCAAGCACCAACATAAAAAAACACAAGACTTATTTCAAAGAAGATAAGAGTTTATTCTGGAGCCAAATACTAGTGAGTGGTGGCCCAGGAATTCAGATTTAGGTTACCCCAAACCCATACTCCAATGTGGTAAGAGAAGTTTGTATAATAACAGAACAAAGATTTATTTTAAGGCCCCCCTTCAAATGTACTGGTGGAATCAACATGGGGCATTCTCTGCTATGGGTCCCAGATGCTTTCTGCTGACACTCTAAGACTTTCGGCTGGCAGAAACCAGTGATCTCGTAAATGAATACATTCCAAAAGGTTTTATCTGCTAGTCATAAGGATGTCAGGTCATTTGAGAGGACTGAAGATATAGCCCAAGATAAATCGTAATTAGGCTCTGGATCTGCAACATTCCAACCTTCCCATAGTCATTGGAGTTCTTATCAGTTATCCAGCCTTGCAGAAGGTTCTTTTTTGTCCATTCGTGTCTCAGGCCAGCATAACCCAGCATTTTAAAAATGTACAACAGGATTAGTTAAGCCATGTAATTTCCTGTCCAATCTCTTTACATTCTTTAAATGCATCTGGGTTAATGATCAAAGGTCATGGGGTAAGGGGTGGAAAAGAGAACCAGACTATGATTGCATCTTCAAATGCCTGGGAACAACACAGGCTTTGCCTGGAAGCTTGTTAGAAGCCCAGGATCGTCTCTGAAGCCTGGATCCAAATCTATAGCTCACTTTGGTTGGTGGTCAGCGTCCATGTCTGAAGTAAGGCTCTCAGGCCTAGGATAACCTCAGGAAGAAAAGCTGGTGCAACCCTGGCATGGGATGGATATGATACCAGGTGTTTATAGTGCTGAGTTTAGGTTTGTATGCAGGAACATGTCAGCCTCAGGAATTGCAGCAGTATACATAGTGTAGAAGCGAAAAATCCTATTCAAATTGATGCATGAAAAATAACCAAGGATAGAAAATGAGTGGCTTAAAAAGGCTTGGGGTCCGGTGCAAGTGGGGTGAGGGGAGGCTCAGGAGCCATAAAATACAGGGTGGATGCGTAAGGAAACTACGTCAGGGGGAAGGGGAATGTGAGGAAGCTTGAATGGAACGGCCCTGCAGCTCCTTGAAGCCTGCACCTGAGCAGATAGTTGGCCCTGCCCTACCGGTGCTCTCTTGCCTGATTCACTTACCCTGCCCTGCCCTGCCCTACCCAACAGCTTTATATTTTCTCCCTACCCACCTCCCCCTCCCCTTCCCCATCTCTTTCTCTGTGGTTTCTCTTTTCTTTTCTTTTCTTTTCTTTTCTTTTCTTTTCTTTTCTTTTCTTTTCTCTTCTCTTCTCTTCTCTTCTCTTTTCTTTCTTTCTCTTTCTTTCTTTCTTTCTTTCTTTCTTTCTTTCTTTCTAAAACTACTTGTCTGGCTTGGGGTTGCTGACTTAGTGGTTATAACTTGAGATTCACTGAGCTTCTAGGCCTAGTAGGTTTGTAGTTTTATCACTTGATTCTAAAAAAAAAAATCTTGAACTTGGAAATAATTTTAATTTTTTACCCCAAACTCACAGGACTACAAATAGAAGTTATGATGCCTGCTGTTTACCCCAGCTCTCATATTATGGGGAGTACCCAGGCTTACTCTGTGCCTGTCATGCCTGTACCCTGTTTAGCTAATCAGATCTTCGATTACTAGGAAATGCATTGCATATACTCTGGATGGTTATCTGTAAATCCTTCAGTGTGCATACCCTGAGAACAAGAACTGTAACCGTTGTGCATTCAAAACCTAAAATGGGTTGAGCGGTGGCTCTGCTCCCCAATTCTATCATCCATGGTTTTTTTCTGAGCTTCTACCAAGGCCAGGCATCGAGTTGTATTGTCATGTTCTCTTTAGGATTCTTTAACCTAAAGTTTTCCCCACAATCCTGTACAAGGCACATTCAAAACAGGCAAACAAAAACATCAGTTTAGGGTTCCAGAGATGACTCACGGGTTGGGAACATGTTCTACTCTTCCAGAGATCATGAGTTCCCAGCAGGTGGCTCAGAACCTTATCTGTAACTTCAGCCCCAGGAAACAAGATGCTATGCTCTGCTCTCTGTACACACCTGCACACATGTACCAGTGTGCCCCCCTGCAACACACACACATACATACACATGTACACATAATTAAAAACTTGAAACCTGTCAATCTGGAAGCAGGTGGTTTTTTTCTGTCATTTGTATTTCTGTTCATGTGTATTTTAGAACTTGGATTTGCTCATTTTCTCTTTTAATGTGAACACCACCGTGTTAGTGCATGACTCTGTAAATCTTGTAAGGAAGCCTGAACTGACTGATGCATCTTTTCATGCATCTGGCCTAGGTGTGTACACACAACACCACGGGGGATCACTGTGAGCAGTGCCTGCCTGGCTTCTATGGGACACCTTCACGTGGGACCCCAGGAGACTGCCAGCCTTGTGCCTGCCCTCTCTCCATTGACTCTAACAAGTAAGTGTCAGGTCCTACTGTCTGGTTCTGTCTTCTGTGGCCAGATCCCCACTGATGTGTGATGTGAAGTTGCCAAGCAAGACTGTGTCATGAGTGTTACTTAGCATGAGTGACCATTGGTGAGAGAGGAAAAGAGAGAGTTCTTTTGTTATTAAAAATCTGAGGTATTTAATGATGCCAAGATGCACACACACTTTTCTCCTCTTGGACCCGTGTCTGCCGGATGTCTTCTCAAGCGTACATTTGGCTGTCAAGACAATATGCTGATGAATAAAACATTGTTCTGTGTTTGATGAGATTTGATCAGATGAGCAAATTGTGAAAATATGAAGCTAAATCTGTCCCACCAAGTCAACAAATATGCAATACATGCCTGCTGTAGACTGGGTATCAAAGTAAATGATCTACCCAGCAAGCTCTCCACCCATGGCTGCTGGCCCCGGGGACTCGGTGCAATCAAGATTGCAATGGAGGCCAATTCCACTGATGGTGGGAGTGGGTGGGCTAAGGGACTTACTTCTCTGGAGAAGCTCTGGTGTCAGATATGATAAAAAAAGGGACTTAGCAGCCAGAGGGTAGTGAGTATGACATGTTGGGACACCATAAACACACACCCTGCTTGAGGAATTACAGTTAGTCCTGAAGCAGAAAGCAGGGTATGTGTTGATGGAGCTCTTTACATTAAATCCTTTATTTCAGGCCAGGGAATGTGAGTTCTATAGACCAGTAGTTTGTTATCATCTTTTCTCTCCTTTTCCTCCTTTTTGGCCTTTTCTTATTCTCCCCCTCTCCCTCCCCTCCTTTCTTCCTTCCTTCCCCTCCCCCTCCCTCTCCTTTACCTCTTTTACTCTCTCCCTCTCCTCCTCCACCCCTCCTTCCCCCTCCCCCCATGTCATTGGTACTCTCCCTCTACCCATTACCAGTGAATTCCCTCCACAAGGGCTGTTGCTTGAAACTCTAGTATGTACAACTCTGCTGTATTAGGCTCTGCCACTACCACAGAATTCTAGAAGCTGGGTATTTAGGAAGAAAACACATCTACATCTGTTAGTTCATTCTGGAGGTTCCAGAACATGGCACTAGCCTCTTCTGATGGTCCCATGGTGACTGCACCACAGTGCTGGACTGTGTGCTAGAGATGGGTCACATGACTCAGAAATAGGTTCAGGATTGGCTTCATGTTTTGTAACAGCTCACTCCCATGAGAACTAACATAGTCACATCATCATGACCTCGGTCCCAAAGGCAATGGCCCAGTGACCAAGCCACCCCTTCTTAATAGTACCACCATGTGACACAACCTTTCTGTATGGAAAATGCTGAGCCATCCCAAAGTGGTAGTAGAGATAGTTAATGGTTGGTTGCCAATGAAATGGTGAGGTACTGTCTGTCTTTCCAATTAAGGATCCCCCCTGTCTCTGTATATATATGTGTGTGTGTGTGTGTGTGTGTGTGTGTGTGTGTGTGTTTGTGTGTGTATGTGTGTGTGTGTGTGTGTGTGTGTGTGTGAGAGAGAGAGAGAGAGAGAGAGAAAGAGAGAGAGAATGTGTGTTTTTGTATGTGCCTGTGTATATATCTATATCTATGTGTGTCTATGTGTATATGGATCCATGTATCTATCTGTGTATGTATATCTGTCTGTCTGTCTGTCTGTAAGGGCTGTCTTCCAAGCTTGAACCACCAGTGCTAGTGAACCACAGCAGAGAGCATGAGCGCTAATGCTTCCAGAGCATCCAAATTGTCTTCTTGGGGAGACAAGATCGGCCAGGCAGTGGGGAAGAAGCAGTTAGCAGTACAGGCAGATGTTGGGAGCTGAGAGCCCACTGTGTGCTGAAGGGCAGAGCAGGAGGCAGTAGGCACAGGACACTGATGGGCATGCCAGGCTGTGCCGCATGTCAGAGGCATTGCATTCTGGTCTAAAGGCTGGGAGAGAACCTGCTGACCATTTCTTAGGACAGATGTATCAGAAAACAACCCTTTAAATATTTAGAAACAAGCAGCGTTCACTGGACAATCATGCTCATTTCTAATGTTTTACAGTTTCAGCCCTACCTGCCACCTCACTGATGGAGAGGAAGTGGTTTGTGACCAGTGTGCCCCGGGTTACTCAGGATCCTGGTGTGAGAGGTACTTGGTGCCACCCCAACCCCCAGTTTCACAAAGCAGCAGTAACATTGTTTCAAAAACCCAGTACACATTTTATATTTTCTTCTTAAATATCTACAAATCTTCAATGTTAAATGATGCATATCAGTTGTCCATACCCCTGTAGATATGATGTGATAATTCAATATATGTATACACTGTGTAGTGATGGGTGATTAGAATATGTAGTTAAGTGTGGTCTTGGTGTCTTGGTGCATTGCCGTTATTTTCTAAGATCATGGATAGAGCAGGATGCCTACTGAGAGAAGAGTGTTCCACCTCCTGGGGCACATCAGTATTCACAGCAAGGACAATGGCAGACGGCAAGGGAGATCAGTAGTTACCGTTGTCACACGTCTGAGAATTCAGTTGTTCAGACAATAGTGAGGGCATTGGGTGGTCTGATTTAAGAGTCATTCTCTGGCACCCCAAAGGCAGTCTTGTCTTTTCCCATGTCTAAGCCTTGATGCTTGGTTCTGGTTCAGCCTGTCAAGAGCTGGGTGACATTCTCAGTGGTTAAGAGAAGGTCATGGTTGCACAGCCTCTAGGTTTATGCTCATTTGGATCTGCTCCCATCTCACAAGAAGAAAGGAAGATTTGTGGCTCTCGGGATGGAAAGTCACCTCTTTTCCATAGCAAATCTTAAGGGAAAGAGCCAGTCTGATTTATTAGCCATCCCGGGGAGCCCCTGGCTGGCTCAGTAACATCTTGAGCAGTTCTATTGACTAGATCCTGCTTCCCACCTTGAATATAGATGTGCAGATGGTTACTATGGAAACCCAACCGTGCCAGGGGGAACCTGTGTACCATGCAACTGCAGTGGCAATGTTGATCCCTTGGAGGCTGGCCACTGTGACTCTGTCACAGGGGAATGCCTGAAGTGCTTATGGAACACAGACGGTGCCCATTGTGAGAGGTGTGCAGATGGCTTCTATGGAGATGCCGTGACTGCCAAAAACTGCCGAGGTGAGTGCTTGAACCAGGGGGTCACAATTGTTATTCATTACCATGTGAATCTCGTAACATTTGTCAGAAGGACTCCACCTGGTGGAGAGTGTCTTAGTTAGGGTTTTGCTGCTGTGAACAGACACCATGACCAAGGCAGCTCTTATAAGGGCAACATTTAATTGGGGCTGGCTTACAGGTTCAGTCCATGATCATCAAGGGGAGAGGATGGCAGTATCCAGGCAGGCATGGGACTGGAGGAGCTCAGAGTTCAGCATCTTGTTCCAAAGACAAAGAGGAGAAGACTAGGTTCCAGAGAGCTAGGGTGATGGTCTTAAAGCCCACAACCCCAATGACATACTTCCTCCAACAAGGCCACACCTATTCCCACAAGTCCATACCTTCTAATAGTGCCACTCCCTGGGCCAAGCATGGGCCCATCACAGAGACCTTATCTTGAATCTGTCTTGTGTACTGATGATTCAGTCTCCGATTGATCAGATGTGGACTCAATACTCAATTCCTCACTCTGTATTCTATGGTGGCTTAATTAGCGGTTATCTCTGAAGGTCAGAAGTCTAGAACATTCATACCCATCATGGTCAGGGATGGGGTTTTCTTTCTGAAACCATGGCGGTGGCACACCCTGGTGGTCTGCTCATGCGCTACCTGATTTGCTAAGTTCTGTTTGGAGCCTTGAAACTAGGGATGAGGTAGAACAACTCCTTGAGACAGCTTCACACCCCTGAGATGATCAGCTCTGGGGCTGTTACTGAATCTCTCAGCTTTTGTATTTTTGCATAGCTAAGAAAAAGCTTTATTGTGTGAGAGTTTGAAACATCCATACAATGTATCACATTCGTCCCCAGCCCTCCCCTCCAGCTCCTCCCATCCTCTTCAACCCCTCCCAACTCCCCACTGTGTCTCCCTTCTGATATCCTGCACTCGGCTATTAAACCCATGGAGTCCCTTCCAAGCTCAGGTAGCAGTGAAGGGGGGTGGGGGTGGGGTGGGGGGGGTGGCACATCTCTGAAGGAAACTCTCTAGTAGCCATCAGCCACCAACGCAGCCTGATAGTCCCCTCTCTACATCATGCTGCCATTTCTGCTATCTCCGCCTTGTGTAGGTCTAGTTTTTGAACTCTGTCTCAAGGAAGGGATGCACGGATAATAATGCCACTTGTATATTTTGATAATTCAAGGTAAACGTTGGTCTTATATCACAGCACGGAGAAGAGGTGGTGCCAATCATACAGAAAAATAAAAGTGTAGGCACACATTAGATGAAAAAGGGCCTGGCTTTGGCTCGTCAACCTGAACTTCAGCATCATGGACACCTTAATTTCAAATGCAGGGAAGTGGGTGGTAGATGGGTCAAATTCTAAAGAAAGATCCTCCATGATGATCACTAAATCTCCTCACTGAATTTAGCACTTGCAGTGTCCCAGAGACTTTGAAAAGTGCTGCCTCAGCACATAAGAGACCCGGAGGACAGAAAATTAGAGGTGACGTTGATGGACATACTAGGGAAAGAGAGGGACATGGTAGAGGGGGTGCCACAGAGATAAACATCAGTTAAGTATGTCAAAAAGACAGGGAGGGAGAAAGAGAGGGAGGGAAGGAGAGGAAGGGAGGAGGCAGGGAGACGGGGAGGGGAAGGAGAGAAGGCGAGCTGGGAGACCTCCAGCTAGAGAGCAGTTATCTCTGCGTTGATGGCCTGCAGGCTTCGTGCTGGGGAGGTAGGAGTCATGTTCAGAGTCAGGCTATGGGATGAGAGAGTAAGTCCTTTCTAAAGGGCAGCAGGGTTGTGTCTCTCAGGATCTCAGGCAAAGCTAGGGAATATACCCCACATATACCAAGGGAAACCAAAAGCTGGAAGGAAGCCAGGTTCTCAGGAAAAGTGGATTAGCCAGGAAGCTGATCCCAGGCCCCCTCTCAGGCTGTCAAGTCTTCAGGTCCAGGGTCAACACCCCTGCTTCGGAGGTTGCTTCCCACCCTGACGGGGCTCTCATTGTCTGTGAAGTATGTTAGCTTTGTGAATGTGTTAGCCTTCTCCTTATGGGATCAAACGGCTTCCACTCAAATTATCTAAGTAAATAAATCAAACCCTTTTGTGGGTCTTGTGTGTCCTAGCCTGTGACTGCCACGAGAATGGCTCCCTTTCTGGCATCTGCCATCTGGAGACTGGACTGTGTGACTGCAAACCTCACGTGACAGGACAGCAGTGTGACCAGTGCCTGGTAAGACTGGGCATTGCATGATATTCAGTGACTTGCCGGTGTTTAGAATTGACACTTAGCCTGCGTCCTCGGGCACTTGAATTCCCATGGGAAGAGCCTACTCGTAGGCTTGGTCACCATGTGCTGAGCCTTCCCCATCAAGAGAACACGGATGCAGTGTGCTCAGAACATGCAGGCAGTGGGCCCGGGAACAGGCATGTACTATCATTCCGAGAAACACCTTGCCTGTGACTTAGAGAGCATCCCATTGTGTGTTGAGGAGAAGGCCCGGGAGAGCATTCCACCAGCCCACTAACACCCTGGTTCTTCCTCTTTTGTGACATAGTCTGGCTACTACGGGTTGGACACGGGGCTTGGCTGTGTGCCCTGTAACTGCAGTGTGGAAGGCTCTGTATCTGACAACTGCACGGAGGAAGGACAGTGTCACTGTGGACCAGGTGTCTCTGGGAAACAGTGTGACAGGTGTTCACACGGTTTCTATGCATTCCAGGATGGCGGCTGCACACGTAAGTGCTGGGGTACCTTATGTTCCCCATCACACTTGCCCTACCACCTCTCTTGGTGTCGGAGTAACTTCTATGAATGTTACTTCTCTCCTGTCTTTATGGTGGGGCTCTATACCTGTCTTCTCTTTCTAACACTTTGGTTCTAGCGCCCGACCTGCTTGTTATGTGAATTTGGCTCTAGTTTTTGAGACCCCCAACCGCAGTCCGCAAGCAGCAGCTTTTGTAAGGGCTGGGGGGTGACATCTAACACAATTGACAGCTGATAAGAAGGCAATGACCTTAGAGCAATGGTCCTCAACCTCCTTACTGCTATGAGCCTTTACTGCAGTTCCTCATATGATGGTGACCCCCCCAACCATAAACTTATTTTCCTTGCTATTTCATGATTGTAGTTTTGCTACTGTTAGGAATCGCAGTGTAAATATCTGGTACGCAGGATGTGTCATATGTGACCCCTGTGAAAAAGTTGTTCAACTTCCATCGGGGTTTCGACCCATAGGTTGAGAACTGCTGTCTTCTGTCCTTCTGTCCATCAGGTCTGTCCCATTCTGTTGACCTCTCAGACCCAGGGTGAGTCAGGATGCGCAGCTGCCTCAGGGATAGATGATGAGGTCTCGGGAATCATTGCATCTCTTTTAATAGTGGTTCCAACTATTAATAATAATTGTGCTCTCAAGCTGTCACACTTGGGTCACATCCCCCCGTCTGAATCTGTGATGCTTCTTTTGTTTCAGCCTGTGACTGTGCTCATACCCAGAATAACTGTGACCCCGCCTCTGGAGAGTGTCTCTGCCCGCCTCACACGCAGGGGCTGAAGTGTGAGGAGTGTGAAGAGGCATACTGGGGTCTGGACCCGGAGCAGGGGTGCCAGGTGGGTGCTGCCACCGCGCTGGAGTGAGCATTCCTCCCCTGCCGCAAACTGACTTTATCCAGTCACCTGGCTTTAAGCGGTTATATTGCCATGGTTCATATGTAAAATCGGTACACCCTGGACCACTGGCCATGCACCTAGAGTCCCAGCTACTTAGGAGGCCGAGTCAGGGGGATTGTTTGGGTTTAATTATAGGATTGTCTGGGGAGATAGACTGTGGAGACCTCACCTTTAAATAAATAAATGTATAAATAATGGACTTGGAAGAGTGCAGGAGAATTAGCATCTTTCAAATTTCTTATTTTGGGTTTTCTTCAAGAATTTAGCTGTGAAACTGATAGATAGAAATGTGCATTAATATAGCTATATAACTATACAATTATATACTTATCTATCTATATGTAGTTTTATAGATATATAGATATTGACCTTTAAATATGCTTTCAACTAATCTACATTCTATGTTTTCAACCAATATATATATTTTCCAGTGGAGCTGTCAATAGTTTCATTAGAGAATTAGGTTGAATCCAAGAGCTCGGTTGTCCTGGACTTAATTAGCTTAGAATTAGGTATGCTTGGGTTTTAGAGTAGTGGGGATATTACTTCTCCTCTATAATATTTTTGCTGAGCTAATTGCACCATTAGATTTAATTCTAGTTCAGAGATTTAACGCTCTGTGTTGGTGTCACCAAGGTACACACAGGCCTTGCCAGGCAGCCTATGGTACCTGGCAGGACAGCTCCACTTAGGAACAGCGCAAGGTCAATTCATCTACATTATGCCCCAGATGGTGTTTCTTCTGGTGTCTGAGTTTCTGTACTTTCTGAGGACATAAGTTCTGCCCTTATATTAACTCTCTCTCTCTCTCTCTCTCTCTCTCTCTCTCTCTCTCTCTCTCTCTCTCTCTCTCTCTCCCCCTCCCTCCCTCCCTCCCTCCCAGGCTTGCAATTGCAGTGCTGTGGGCTCCACGAGTGCCCAGTGTGATGTTCTCTCTGGCCACTGCCCCTGCAAAAAAGGGTTTGGTGGGCAGAGCTGCCATCAGTGTTCCCTAGGCTACAGAAGTTTTCCTGACTGTGTCCCCTGTGGCTGTGACCTGAGGGGGACACTGCCTGACACCTGCGACCTGGAACAGGGTCTCTGCAGCTGCTCAGAGGACGGTGGTACCTGCTCCTGCAAGGTATTGTGGATCTTCGAACCTCAGTTTCCTTCTGCTGTTGTCCTCCTGCCCACCCCAGGGGCGTCTGACTACTTACATAAATTCTAATCATTAGAAATACAGTTTCAACCCCTTTCTCGGATTGTTTCATACTTCTATATCACCTGCCAGTCAAAAAAGCTGATGGCCAATGAGCTGGGGCAAGAAATAGGAGGTGGGACACTGGCAGGAAGAGAGAGCATTCTAGGAAGCGGTGAGAGATAAAAGATGAGATGGGAGAGAGACTCAGGGAGACTGGCCGAGGAGACACATGTAGAGAAACTCAGAGAGATGCCGAGGGAGACACTGAGGAGAAACGAAGGGAGAAGCAGGCTAGGACTGAAAGAGAGGTTAACTAATCATTGGTAGACATAGACTAGTTTAAATTGGTTAAGTAAGTGGAGAGCTCTTCAGGGAATGAGCCAAAGCTCATGGCCTAGGCCTTTAATAATAAGCAGTCTCAGAGCTGTCATTCGGAAAGCCAGGGCCAAGAAAGGAAAAATGGATTTAAAGTTATTGTAACAATTCACAGTGTTCTCCCCTGAAATGGTGGAAGAAGAGTCTTAGAACAGAATTTTACCACTTACAAGTGTCTGGTGACTCAACTTCTCTGAAGGCAGTGCTTTCTGGCATGCAACCATGGATTGAGTAGCCATCCATTCTTGAAGAAACAAAGTAGCTAGCAAGGCTGTGGGGAAGATATTTGGGGGTTTTATAGCTATGCTCTCAGAATGGTGAGATTTGCTAAAGTAAAGGGAGACTATGTAAAATATTTTCCCATGAGGTAAGAGTTTGATGTCACTTTGACTTACACATGTGTCCTTTGGTTTTCCCAGCATGCTTTGTTGCCTGGTCACTGCCACCTTCTATAGTCGTCTGTGAGAGGAAGAGAAGGAGGAGAAGGCAGCCTCGGCAGGGGTGTTGGTGTAGGGCTAGAGTTGATGAAGGAAGGATTCACAGAGGTTCATGTCTTACCATGTCTCCTAGCAACAGTCCTAACTCCAGTCCGAATGGCAAGGACCTGGCTGGCCTTCACTAGGCCTGGGGTTTCATCTGGAGGCCCTCTGGATCGCCTAGAGACCATGGAGATTAACATTAGCAAATATGTCTTGGTAGTTTCTTCCACCATAGTTCTGATCCTCAGTCATAACTCAGGAGTTCTGAGTATCTGACTTCAGTGAGAAGCGTGGCCACCAGAGACTGAGTTTAGCAACGCGTGTTTTATTATTTTGTCAGTGTGTTTTATTATTCTCTTTGTGTGTGTGCATAAAGTCACATCTCTTCTTTTTCAGGCATTGATTTATTTTCTTTCCACCTGTAGGAGAATGCCGTGGGCCCCCAGTGCAGTAAGTGCCAAGCCGGCACCTTTGCCTTGCGAGGGGACAACCCTCAAGGCTGCAGCCCCTGCTTCTGCTTCGGTCTGTCGCAGCTCTGCTCAGAGTTGGAGGGTTACGTGAGGACTCTGGTAAGCCACATACCTACAGTGAAAGCGTTTTAGCTCTCTTGCTTTGGGGAGTCAGGTGGGCATTGGGAGAGAACAAAGACATTAGAAATCCTAGGACAGTGATTAGCTGGCTGTATGAGTCAGTCCTCTGATCACTTCTTCGGTCAGGTGATATAAGCAGAGATAAAGGCTATCTATGCCCACCTTCAGCTGATCCACCAAAAGCTTTTCTTGGAAAGAAGAAATAACTATAGGATCTCCAAAGTGTATTTCCTGTCACTGATGCTCCAGGGTAGCAATCCTTTGAACCTAATCAATCACAGTGCCTTGGACATCCTGATCCAAGCCTGCGACCTAAATGAAGTCTTTCCTCTCTGGTGTTAAAATGAAGCTTTTCTTTTGGGGACCACCAGGAGAATCTGCAGATTAAATCTGGGTTGTGTGTGTGTGTGTGTGTGTGTGGGTGTGAGTGTCTGTGTATCTATGTGTGTGTATGTCTGTCTGTAGTGTGTGTGTCTATGGTGTTTCTGTGTGTGTCTGTGTATGTGTCTGTGTGTATATATGTGTGTCTCTGTATGTGTCTATGGTATCTCTGTGTGTCTCTGTGTGTCCGTGTATGTGTCTGTGTGTATATGTGTGTGTGTCTGTGTGTGTGTGTCTGTTTGTCTGGTGTCTGTGTGTGTATGTGTGTTTGTATGAATGTGTCTCTGTGTGTCAGTGGAGTCTCTCTGTGTGTGTATGTGTGGTGTCTGTGTGTCTATGTGTATCTGTGGTATGTGTGTCTATGGTGTCTATGTGTCTCTGTGTGTCTGTTTGTGTGTCTGTGTGTATCTCTGTGTGTGCCTGTGTGTATATGTGTGTGTGTCTCTGTGTCTGTGATGTCTGTGTGTGTATGTGTGTCTCTGTATGTGTGTGTGTGTATATGTGTGTATGTGTGTGTATGTGGGTCTGTGGTATTTGTGTGTTTGCATGTGTATGTGTATATGTTTGTATATGTGTGTGTATGTGTGTGTCTCTGGGTCTGTGGTGTTTGTGTGTTTCTGTGTGTATATGTGTGTGTGTCTTGTGTGTGTCTGTGTCTCTGTGTGTCTGTTTGTGTGTCTGTGTGTATCTCTGTGTGTGTATGAGTGTATGTGTGTGTGTATGTGTGTGTGTGTCTGTTGAGTATGTGTGTGTGTGTCTCTATGTATATGTGTGTGTGTCTGTGTATATGTATGTGTATCTGTGTATATGTGTGTGTGTCTGTGTGTGTATGTGTGTGTGTAGTGGGGTGCACGTGAGCAGAAGTCAGAGGAGGATGTTGACTATGCCCTCTCCATTATTCTCCACTATTTCCCCTAGAACCTGGGTCTTTCCTTAAGCTTGGAGTTGGTTAGAGGCCCTTAAGTCACAGCTATCCCTCTGTCTCTGCAACCCCATAGCACTGTGGTTGCAGATCAGCAATGCAGCCAAACCTGGTGCTTTACAAGCGCGCTGGGGATTAAATCCCAGGTCTTTTGCTTACCCAGCAATTGCTGTTAGCCACTGAGTTATGGGTACTTAGCTCCTCATATAACGCACATCTTTCTCCTTCCCATCCCTAGATAACTCTAGCCTCCGATCAGCCCCTCCTGCATGTGGTTTCACAGAGCAACCTCAAGGGCACAATCGAAGGCGTGCATTTCCAGCCTCCTGACACCTTGCTGGACGCAGAGGCTGTCCGCCAGCATATCTATGCAGAGCCATTTTACTGGCGGCTACCAAAGCAGTTCCAGGGAGACCAGGTGAGCAGACATCAGCTAGCCCCTTCCTGTTCCAGAAAGAACCTCAGATTCGATCTTCTGCCTGTCACTAAAGGACTTGGATATCCAGTCGCTCTTCTGAGTGAAGGTGGAGATGTTCTGTGGTTATAAAAATCCCCACAAAGGCTTGGAATTTCAAACGTTTTTATTTTTAAAGCTTTTACGGTTTCATTAATTTGCATTGTTTTTTTCTCTTTTCTAAAGCAATAATTCAAGAAGTCTATCGTATAATTACCAGTAGCAGTGCTAGGTCTGACCCGGGAGCCCTTGTATAGAAAGCTAAAGCTACGATTAATTGGAGAGCTGCCTCTTATGAACACAACTTTCAGTGCAGCGCCTTGTTTATAAGAACATGAGTTCACTCTGATCTTTATGTTATTCTGGTTTTTTGTTTGTTTGTTTTTGTTTGTTTTTTTGAGGTAAGGTTTAGTGTGTTAGTCCAGGCTAGCTGCAAATTTCCAATCCTCATGCTTCAGTGTAGCGTCCTAAGTGCCAGGATAACTGATCTACACCACCGTATGGGCTCACTTTGATCTTTAAATTTTAAAAATCTACCCCAGTTGTCCTATAGATATAGATGATTTTAATTTAAAGAGCCTGAAATTAGAATCCTTACCTCACCAGTTTCTTCTGAGACTGAGTTTGGTGGAATGACCAGACTAGTTTCAGTCTATCTCACAGACCATCAATAAGCAGCATTAGGTGGAGGCAGATTTCCCTAGGACAAACTAACTCCCAGTTGGATACATTGTAATGACAAGCTTTGCATAAAGTGGCCTTAAACTAAGGCTGCCCCAGAGGAATAATGCAAGTTTGTTGTTTGTTAGCTCTTGGCTTATGGTGGGAAACTCCAGTACAGTGTGGCTTTCTACTCTACACTTGGCACCGGAACATCCAATTATGAGCCTCAAGTCCTCATCAAAGGAGGTCGGGCCAGGAAGCACGTCATTTATATGGATGCCCCAGCGCCTGAGAATGGAGTGAGACAGGATTACGAAGTGCGGATGAAAGAGGTGATGTATGGTTGTCCCACATATGTTCCTTAGGCATGCGAACTTTGCTGTCAGGCTAAGAAAAGCCCAGAGCCAGGAGACCCTGGGAGACAGCCTCCAGCCAGCTGACAGAGAGTTCTAAGAGCGATTCATATTTCATGGCTTCAACAAAGCCAAACGACAGTAGCTGTTTGCTTATCTACAGCTTTGCTTTTCATGGAGTTGGATGTTAAGTCACCTGAAGTCCAGATATATCAAATGGAAAATTCCAGAAACAACTCTTAGGCTTTAACATTATATACTGTTTCTAGTCTCATGATAAAACCCTACATCTTTCTGCCCTGCCCTGCCCTGCCCTGCCCTGCCCTGCCCTGCCCTGCCCTGCCCTGCCCTGCCCTGCCCTGCCCTGCCCTGCCCTACCAGGATGTGTCTTCCCCCTTGTATGTACCACCTGCCTTGTAGGTTACAGCAAATCTTTGTCAGTTCATTGACCTACCCGGAGCAGGGCTGATGTCTGAAGCTGTCTGTAAAAGAGCTGTGTTCTCCTTTTAAGGTTGTGTGTCTGTGAAGCTGTGAACTCTGAATTTCATTGGTCCCATTTCTCATTCACAGGAATTCTGGAAATATTTTAACTCCGTGTCTGAGAAACATGTCACACACTCTGATTTTATGTCTGTTCTCAGCAATATTGACTACATCCTCATCAAAGCATCATACGGCCAGGGACTGCAGCAGAGCAGGTACTTGGGAGCTTTTAGAACGTCACGTGTTTTCTTTACCTGATGCAGAAGTGGAAGATCTGTCCCCTCACTCCAATGACTTATGTCTTTATTCATAGATAGATCACTGACCCTTGTGTAAATCTTGCCAGTATTGACGGCTTATTAGTCAGTGTTTTGTTGCTAGGATAAAATGCCTGAGGGGAAACATATGATGAGGAGAGAAGGTTCCTTCTGGTTCCGATGCTCGTCTGTTGCTGCGATAAACACTCTGGCACAATGTACATTCTAGAAGAAAAGGTTTATTTTGGTTTAGGGTTCCACAGGGCTAGATGGTGACTGGGAGGTGAACGCAGGCGCTTAGGACAGAAAGCTTAACCACATAGGCGATGCTACATGAACTAGAAGTGGAGGGAAGCTGTCACCCCTCCAAGTCCACATCCTCCCCTCAGCGATATGTTCCCTCTAGCAAGGCCATACCCATACTTCTTAAAGCTCTATGCTTTCCCCAACAGTGCCACCATCAGGGGATACACAAGCCTGTGCGGGGCTATTTCTCATCCAGACCTCAAGAGGGTCATAGTTGAGGAGGTTCGCATCTGTGTTCTGCTGGCTCCATCACATACTAGCTGCTCAATTAATTCATAGCAGTCAGGAATTAGAAAGCAAGCGAGCCAGGGCTGGGTGCAAAATGTCCCCTTAAAAGCATGCCCTCAGATGGGGACCCTGTTATAAACACAGTAGCTTTGTGGGGTATTCCATCAGGACTATCATACTATAATTATGGGATGGAGGGTGTTAACTACAACTATTCGCCTCCCATCTTAGATGAAATAGAACACTTCTTTATAAAGACTACATAGACCCCTGAAAGCTAAGCTGTCCTCCCCCAACCCCCCTTGTTTTTGGAACCATGTCTAAGGATAAAGCCACTTTCTGTGATACCTCATAAGGAAATGTAGTCAGTGCTGGGCAGAGCCGCCCTGGCAGGGTCTTGAAGGTGTTCAGACTTGGACCTACTTTCTGTCACCGCCTATTCCTGCTGCATGCTGACATGTCTGCAATTGTTAGCAGCACTTCTCCACAGGATGAGGTCTCGGCTCAGGACAGATGTAAATGCTAAACCTTGTACAATGTTTCCAGAAGTTTGTCACATTGTAAATGCTTCTTGCCCTGCCTCTCTTCACAATGGTGCCCCAGAATTGCCAACATTTCCATGGAGGTTGGCCGGAAAGCTGTCGAGCTGCCCGCTGAGGGCGAGGCGGCATTGCTGTTGGAGCTCTGTGTCTGTCCTCCTGGCACCGCAGGACACTCCTGTCAGGTAGGGAACCTTCAGTTCACTCTGTGCCCTGGGATATGCTCATTGACAACAATCCTGCATGGGGTAGCAACACAAGAGCATCCACAACTTGGCTTTTGAATTTATAAATGTTAGTTTGTTTAAATTCAGATTTATGGACTCCATCAACTTTTGAGTGTAAGATCTGGCAGCATGCCATGTGCTTACAGTTCTGGGGATACAGTTGTTCTCTAGAATATTCTTTTCTCTTACCAAACTGAACCTGCATCTCTTAAGCCAGCCCTCCACTTGCTTTCTGCTCCTTGGGACCCTGGCTACCTCTAGTCCCCCAATGAGTGGAATCCTGAAGCATTTCTGCTTTTGTGGCTGCCCTCTCTACTTAGCACATTGCCTTTGGGCTTCCTCCAGGTTTAACACACACTAGACTTTCTTTTTGAGGCTGCATGATATCCCATCACTTGGACACAGTCATTATTTTTCTGTGGGGCCTTGGGTTGCTTCTGTGGACGCTGCTGTGAGGAAGGGAATGTGAGTGTCTCTTCCGGATGCTTTATGCTGTTCTTTCGAGCCCACCAGAGGTAGACTTGCTAGCCTTGGCTAATGTCGCTTTTAATTTTGGAGAACCCTGCAGTCTCTTTCCTCTGTGCCAGCTGCACACAAGCACACCACTTCCTTTACAGGCCCAACACGTGTTCTGTGTTGTTACTTTGGCTTTTGTGCAGAGTTTGGACTTTTACTTTTGTTGGTGGTATAGTGTTTTGAGACCGCTATTTTTTTTTTCACTCTGCAGCCTTGGCTAGCTTGAGACCCACTTCGTAGCCTAGGCTAGACTGCAGCTCACAGGAGTCCCTGTAGGTGTGATTATCCGTAGGAGCCAGCATGCTCAGCTTTTAGCTTGGATGTGATTTGCGTTTCTTCCCGATAGTGGTGTGGTGCTTGCGTGCTGCTAGCCGTCTGTAATCGCTGGAGAAGAATTTTCATCCTGTGCCAAGATTTTCACCAAGGTCTACTTTCTTGTGCCTTTTGTACCCTTTTAGGACTGTGCTCCTGGGTACTACAGAGAAAAGCTCCCAGAAAGTGGTGGCAGGGGACCCCGCCCTCTGCTGGCTCCTTGTGTGCCCTGCAATTGCAACAACCACAGTGATGTCTGTGACCCCGAAACTGGAAAGTGCCTGGTATGTTTGCTTGTTTGCTAAATTTACACGTTATCAGCGTGACTTAAAAGGAGAAGGCTAGGGACCAGACAGGCCCTCCAAGGACCTCCAGGAGTTCCTTGCTGCCATCTCTACCTAGAAGGCATCTCTATCTCTACATCACTGGGGCACTGAGTCTCCCTCAGCAACTAATGTCGCCTCAACTCTAGTCCTCAGTAGCAGGACTCTTGTCACTCTCTAGGATGGCAGCCACCAGGAGGCCAGAATCCACTGTCTGCTAGGGGAGCTGCTTTGTGCTGGACTTGACATTCCCTGGAGAACACCTAGAGATGTCTCTGTCCTATCTCGTCTTCTAGTACTTGGTCCTTGCCTGTGACATGCTATGTCAGTGAAACAGTGTTTATTGCAATTTATTTTTTTAAGAGATCACAAAGACCCCATTCTGAAGGGAGACAGAGAGGCCAAGTGGATCCTAACAAAACCTATCTTTATCAGTTGAAATGGGAATAAAATTTTAAAACAAATTTGGTCAAGTGTTTTCTAGTTCGAGAGCCTATAAGTGTAGTTTTGAAATATTTCTTGCTCTGTCACTTCTTGCTGTCAAGGGGAAAAGGTGATTGCCCTCTCAGGGACTCTGGTTCTGGTGTGTCCCCTCCTCAGCTGCACCATACAGGGTACTGTGTGCACAGGGGCAGAGCAAATATGCAGGGATGGTACAGCACAGGGTTTTAAATAGAATCGGTCATGAAAGTTGCTCACACTTTGAGCTTAAACATGCATCTATATACTCTTTTCTTTATCAGTCATTTTATTTGTTTACATTTCAAATGATATCCCCCTTCCTGGTTACCCCTCCACAAACCCCCTATCCCATCCCCCTTTCCCCATCCCCTTTGCCTCTATGAGGGTACTCCTCCATCCCCTTGGCCACTTCCACCTCACCCCTCTAGCATCCCCCTATGCTGGGCATCAAGCCTCCCTCCTCTCCCACTGATGTCAGATAAGCCCATCCTCTGCTACATATGTATCTGGAGTCCTGGCTCCCCCCCATGTATTGGTTGGTGGTTTAGTCCCTGGGAGCTCTGAGTGGTCCAGTTAGTGATTTTTGTTTTGTTTTGTTTTGTTTTGTTTTGTTTTGTTTTGGTGGTTTTTGGTTTGGTTTTGTTTGGGTTTTTTTGTTTGTTTTGTAATAAGGTCTCTGGCTCAACTAATAACATCGTATTTTAACTGATCATAACTGATGTTTATTTGGTTGTTAAAAGAATTTGCCACAAGTGTCCTCCCTCCACGGGTTGCTTCCTAAATCACTGGCTAATTCTCTTCATCCAGGGCAGCTGCCAGTGAATACTGAACAGTGACTTAGTTACTTTTCTGTCACCGCGAGCTAACAAAAGGGAGAGTTTATTTTGAGTTTGGGTTCCAGAACAGGGAGTCTTTATGGCAAAGCAGTCGTAGCAGCCAGAGTAGGAAGCTCAGAGATAGGTCACATGTTGCCCACACACAGGAAGCAGAGAATGAACTGGGAACGGGGTGAGGCCATAAACTCTCAAAGGCCAGCCCCAGTGACTTGCTTCCTCCTGCATGGCTCCATGCAGTTCTAAGTTCTCCTCATATGGCAGCGCCAACTGGAGACCAAACACCCAAAGACACAAGACGTTTCTCATGTCAGCCACATCAAGCCCTAGCTGGCATGTGGACACACTGTCGGGTCTCTATCTACTTTAGATCTGCATTTCGAAGATCTGAGACCTGACTGCTTTTGGGTGCCAGGTTTGTACTCCTTCTGTAGATCATATTGGCAGTTTCTAGGCTATATGACTTGTCATGGTCTTATAGTGAATAAAGGTCACAGATTTGGAAAAGCTTCCAGAGCCCTAGGAAATATGAAGAGAAATGCCTCCATCTTCCCTAAGAATTAAAGAGCGTCTCTCTGATAGGAAGCATGGTTGGTTATAGAACTATCACCCGGTAGCATTCATGTCTGACTGTTTCCATTGTTCCTACTTTGAAATGTGGAACTTCAGAGCTGCAGGGACCACACATCCGGGGACCACTGTGAGCTGTGTGCTTCTGGCTACTATGGGAAGGTGACTGGACTGCCTGGAGACTGTACCCCGTGCACCTGTCCTCATCACCCTCCTTTCAGGTAAGCCTGTGCCGAGGCAGCAGGACACAGCAGCTCCGTCCACTTACGGGGGCTCTGAGTGCTCTCTGTTAATGTCGTCCCTGTGGGGAGATGCTAAGCACATGCTAAGAGGAAGTGTGTAGTCTCGGGGCTGTTTGAATAGGATTGTGTTGGTATGGAGGGTTAGAATGGAGCCAAATTTACAAATAGGCCTTTGGGATTTTTCAAGGCAAATTTTAGCTCTCAGCTGTGTGGTCTGCTGTGTGATTCAGTTCCTTTTGATGTAAGGGAAGAGGGTGGTGTAGACGTATGCCTAGGATGAAACACACAAGCCCTGAGAAAAGATACATGATGTGTATCTGTCAGTCAATAACTCATTTGGGGGCCATCGCACTGCCTATGCTATTGACTAGACAATGTTGACACCATTCTGAAAAAAATAATAATTTCTGTATGTGTATTCCCCATCTGTGGACAGTGGTTTTGTGCACCCAGAGATGTGCACACATGCCTGTTTCACTGTTTGCTTTACATATTTCCACATGGTTTGGATAATGACTTTGTCGTCCCCCGAACCCTTAGCGGCTACCTAGGAGGCACCGGAATGAACAACTTGGAGAAGACCCAGATCGTTTGGTTTATTTCTTAGGCATTTGTGTCTCCTTGAAGCCTCGTTATTTAAGGAGAGAGATGTTAGAGGTAGTGCAGGGCTGGGAACTCTACCTGTGGATCTCCAGCTTTCTCCCCTGCAAGGAACCAGACCAGATTCACTGCTAGGTTTGGGTGAGGTTTCAGTAGTTTGCAGTTACCCACTCCCATCTCCAGGTGGCGCAGGACAGTCTATCCTGTGGAGGCAGAGAGTGTGACCAAAAAGGAACCAGCCAAGTAGCTCTATCAGGTTACTTCTGGTCTGTGAATGACTGCCAGCCACTCATTAACCCAGAAGTCAGCTTCTCTGCGGCTGGTCCTCTCTGCTCATTGCCATAGCCTGGGGAGCTGTGATGACCAGTGAGATGCGGTCTTCCTAATCCCCATGCTTTATCAATTCTGCCATTAGCTAATAAATATGGAAACGCCTCCTCTGAGAATAAGACCCCTTTTGACTGGGAAAGCGTTCTTGGCTAGCTAGCTATAATCCAGGAGGCTGATCTGCGTAGTACTCACCTGATGCCACCTTGCAACAAGGGCCTCTTTCAACACAGGAGACAAGAGATTTGTGTCCATAATCCTGCCCGCAGGTTCCTTTTGTTCTATAGATTTAAGCTCTAGTTCATCTAGCCATGAAGTGTGACGTTTTGAACAGTGAGGATGAATAAATATTTAAGAAAGATTTGAAAGCCAGGTTCCTGAAACTTTCTGGAAAAAGAACTTTCTTTCAGTTTCAGCCCCACTTGTGTCGTGGAAGGTGACAGTGATTTCCGGTGCAATGCCTGCCTCCCCGGCTATGAAGGACAGTACTGTGAAAGGTATGCCGATGGCCTGTCACAAGGAGGTAGATAGGGACACCTGCTCCTTTTATAGCATATGGTGCATGCTTATGATAGCAATCTGGGAGTCGATACAAATGTGTGTGTTTGTACAGATGGGTGACCACATTGCTATCCTATAGCAAGGTCTCCTAAAGTGAGTGGGGGCTCTGCAGTTCCTTTGGCAAAAATAGGTGATTGCCCCTGGACAGAGTGTGTTCCTGGTTGGAAAGACAGCTCTGTCCTACGCCTCTTTTCTGTAGGTGCTCTGCAGGCTATCACGGCAACCCTCGAGCAGCAGGTGGTAGCTGCCAAACGTGTGATTGCAACCCCCAAGGCTCTGTCCACAGTGACTGTGACCGTGCATCCGGGCAGTGTGTCTGCAAGCCAGGAGCTACAGGGCTCCACTGTGAGAAATGCCTGCCGAGACACATCCTGATGGAGAGCGACTGTGTTTGTAGGTGATTCTCCTGTGTGTGTGCCTAAAGTTGGGTTTCCCTCACTGACGAGGGACCTGGCTACAGCACCCACAGGGTCAGTGGGATACCACACATTGCACTGTACTTTAAGTTTTGTTACATTTCCTGGACACATATTGCCGTTAAACCTACTGAATTGAACCTTTAGTTGTGCATGAATAAGCCAAGACACCTTTGATTGTGGTAGTCTCTTGAGATATAGCCCAGGCTGGCTTTGAACATCACAGTTCTGCCTCAATTTCCCAAGGACTGACTGAGACTAAAGGCACCCAGCTACTAATCTTGACTGCATCATTTAGCAGTGTCAGTAGTTCCTTTACTGAAACCAAGCATCAGTAAGCCTGGAAGAGAACACCCCTGTGGGGTTCTCATTTGTATTGCCCAAACTTCAGGCCTCTTTAGTTTTCTCCAGTTTTGATGGATGTCTCTGTCAAGTGCAAGACAAGGTCCCCCTGGGAAGTCTTCGTGGGCCATTGGGATGCTATCTCGTGATACTCAAGGGAAAAGGTTTTGGATTTTGTTTCTGTGTTTGTGCTAAGTAAATAACCCCGATTCTGGTCTCCACTGCCCTCTGTCCTTGAGGAGGAAGTCCTGGAACGCCCAGACTGTGGAGACAAGGCTAGAAGGGAACTGCGGTTCTTGTTACCAGTCCCAATTAAGAGGAATGAAGGGTCAAGTGGGAGGGAAGGAGAGCTGACCACTGGGCTCCCTGTCCTTTCTTTGTGACACTGAGGGTGTGCCTTTGCTGAGCCTCAGTCACCTGGTTGAGAATTGCAGCTCCCCTATGGCAGGAATGTGAATGAGATTTGTATGGTTCACGGGGCCCTGAGTGTGCGTTCTCCTTCCAATAAATACCATGGCTTGTGTAGCTCAGGGATAAAAGCCTATTGTGTTAGCTTTGTTTTCTCCCTGTGTTCTCTTCAAGCCTGTGATGATGACTGTGTGGGTCCTTTGCTGAACGACCTGGATTCTGTTGGTGATGCCGTTCTGTCTCTGAACCTCACGGGCGTTTCCCCTGCTCCCTATGGAATCCTGGAAAATCTGGAAAATACAACTAAATATTTCCAGGTTGGTGCTAGGGATATAGAGATGGTGGCTAGGAACAGCTGTCACTGAGGGAGAAGGAGTGGGGGTAATTTTCTCCCCAACCTTTCAGTCCCCCATGTGGCCTGGGACAGTGACCTTATCCCACACTTCCCTTGGGTTTCTGGGAGCTCTAATGGAGTTGCTTCTCAGAAACCTATTTGGGTATTCACGGATTTTGTCCCACCTTCTGGAATTAGGTGGCACCTCCTGCCCCGACAGACCTCTGGGTATTTGAAAAAGCTGTGTCAAGTACAAATACTAGAAATAAACCTCAGCCATGTCTGCTTCAGTGTTGGTTTATGCCAAAGATGAGCCATTTTCTGATACATGCTGCTATTTTTAATTAGAGTTCCAGGACACAAAAAATAGTCTTCCTCCTCGGCTGACTAGTAAAGTCTCCGAGGGTCCATCCTTGGTTTATGTTTTAGCAAAAGATCTGGTCAACAAAGGCAAGAAAAGTTAAGAAATTGACTCAGAGACAGCACTCTCCTCTGGAATGGTAATTCTCATTGGAAAAATGTTGCTAAATTATATTTTTTACCTCTACATTATATTTAAAATAATCTATTCAGTGTGTCATGAAGTAAGAGGAATGGTCATTACTAAGCACTAGATTATAGATAGAAGCTTCCCCTTAGTGTGTGCTCACTCCCTCACACATGCACCCACACATTCACTCGCACACTTACACAAGCACTCAGAAACTCACATGCACACATGCACTCAAACACACACTCACACATGCACACTCACATGAACTCACACACACATTCAGGCAGTCACACACACACACTCACTCACATATACTCACACACACACATGCACACTCAACACTCACATGAACTCACACACATGCACATACAGACACTCACAGACTTACACATGCACACAAGCACACACTCATCCACTCACATATACTTATACGTGCTCCCATATAGCATACACTCACACACAACACATGCTCACACACACAGACTCACACTCACACACTGGTACTGGGGAGGAGCAAATATTTTTACATCACTTCGTATTGCATAGCCAAATGTGTTTTTCGAAAGATGGGGGGGTTAGTCACAGTTTAGTCACAGGAGTATAGCTGTGTTTTGAATTTATCAGGTAACTAAGTAGTTGACTCAGATCTTAACTAAGCCTGACTGGTTTGTTCTAACCTACCCACTGATCCCCTTAACAATGCTTCACATTTGTATCCAAAACTCTTTGGAGGGTAGGAATGTGAACAGAATTGTTTCTATTTTTTACCAATAGAGTGAAATTGGGCAATGTACCTCCACCCTTCCCTAAATAGCAATGTGATCGCTCTATAGCATTGTGAAAGGTTTTAGGCAGAGAAGAAAAGAGGTTAGAATGTTGGAATGGATTAAGCACTTAATTATAAACCATTGTGATGGCTTCTTATTGGATACATTGTAACTTTAGCCTAGGAAGCACTCCTTTATGTTTTGACAATTATCATTAATAGTTTACAACCTTGAGAGTCAAATAAAGCTGTATTTGGTCTACAAAATTGCCACCTATCTCAGGTTCCTCTTAAGAGACCAGTGTTTGAATTTATGTCCCTGTAGGAGCCACACAGAAGGCAGCACCATGGAGGGACATTGCTGTAATTGAAGGCTGATGGTGTCCAAACATGAGTCCTTTTCTTTTAAGTAACTCTTAAAGAAATTAGGATGTCTTCTGCATACCAAAAAGCAATTAGCCCATGACTCTCTGAAGAACGGAATACTTTAAATGTGACACAGTCAGCGGTATAATTGCTTTAGGCAGTGTAATGTCTGTCTTTTGGTTTTCCTAGAGGTATTTAATAAAGGAAAATGCCAAGAAGATTCGAGCAGAGATCCAGCTCGAAGGGATTGCAGAGCAAACAGAAAATCTGCAAAAGGAGGTGCGTTCTCTACACAAAGATCCGGCTCCAGACAGCCTGTCAGCACAGCGCCTGGGAGCCATTGGGTCTAACCTGGCAGGTTCTAGAGGTTCTGATGAGCTGTACAGCAGACACATATCAACAGGCAGTTCTAACCGAAGCTTCCCTGCTGCAGTGGGAAAAGGCTCCTGATTGGCCACTGTTGCCCTGGGTCGCTAAGGAAGAACACGGTGATCAGCTTAGCTTCTTGCCTTCGCTTACCCTAAGTGGTGCTCCAAGATAACTGAACCATCCCACCTTTCCTAAGTCGAGTCTGTCATGGCGTTTGTGAGAAGCCTGGGCTGTCTGTTGAATACCAACCAGCCTGCTTGATTCAACTTCCCAAGCAAAGCAGACAGTGTAGAATGCTCTCAGGACTCATTTGTCTTGTCATTCAATGACGCATGACTGTCTACAATTGGATGCTAATGTGGATAGAGGGCTTTCGCTTTATGGCGGGGGTTCGAAACCTGTAGGTCATGACCCCTTTTAGGGGGTCAAACGACGCTTTCACAGGGGTCACCTGAGACCGTCGGAAAACACGGATTATTTACACTGAAGTTTGTAACAGCAGCAAGATTACAGTTATGAAGTAGCAACAAAAGTAACTTTATGGTTGCGGGGGGGTCACCCTAATATGGGAAAATGCATTTTAAAGGGGTACAGCATCAGGAAGGTTGAAAGGCACTGCAGTAGGAATGCAGGAAGCACCTTGACCTGCTCTGCTCATTTAGATTGTTTATAAAAACAAACCATCTCTTCTCATGGTGAATGTGTGATTTCAATACCCACCTAGTCAAATTTTTAGCCCCGAAATATTAACCTTGGTTCGAGATAGCATATATTTTCAGTTCTGGATATATTTTGTTGCTTAAAAGAGGCAACAGCTAGAGTTCAGAAATGTGAGCGATACTCAAGTAACTAGGCTGAATCTCTCCTGTCTGCTCAGCTCACCAGAGTGTTAGCACGCCATCAGAAGGTGAACGCTGAAATGGAAAGAACTTCCAATGGGACTCAAGCCCTGGCCACGTTCATTGAGCAGCTACATGCAAACATCAAAGGTAGCATGGGCAGACTCTCCACTGGGGACTTGTGCTTATAGATAGTAAGAGTCATGGTCACCATGTGATGTGTGTGAGCAGTGCAGGACTGGGCTTCCTAGGGCTGAGGGACTGGAACATCTGATAGCACAAGCACCCAGAAACGTTCAGGTCCCAGGCTTCCGCAGAGTGTTTCCTGTTTTCAATTCTTTATTATGCCTGGCACTTGGATCCATATCTCCAGCCCCTTTCCAGCAAAGTTGAAATGCTCTATCCATGCCTACTTACCCACAAGACAGCTGACAAGCTTGGGGCTCCTGCTTGGTGCCAGCTACCCTCTCAGAGTGCTTCTGCTGCTCGCTTACACCGTCTAGCGTGTGGTTGTCGGTTTCTTGACTACTAGAAAAGTTCCATGCTGTTCATTCAGAGCTATGATGTGAAGCATCCAAGGCACAGAACGCGGTGCCGAAAAGATTTATGGGGAATGAGTAGGAGAAGGATCAGAACAAGAATCGCTCAGTGAAAGAGTGGTGCCGGGTAGATACTGCTTTATACAGGAGATATGGCTGCAAAGTCCACGTCTGCCCAGGCACAGGGCAACATGGTAGCGAACATAGAGCCAGCCCTTATGGATTTGTGGCTGTAGAGGAACACTACCATTAAATACGCCAGGAATCCCCAGTCCCTGGGGGTGGCTTGTTAGGTGATATCAGAGAGCACTTGGGTGCACAGGGTGCTTAGAGGTCCAATCCAGCCTAGATGTTCCGAGCTTTCCTCACCAAAGAGCATTCCACACGCTTCCATTCACTACTGTCTACCCAGAAGAGACTTACTCAGTGATGAATCTTCTCCATAGAAATCACAGAAAAGGTGGCAACGTTGAACCAGACGGCGCGTAAAGATTTCCAGCCACCCGTGTCTGCCCTTCAGAGCATGCACCAGAACATTTCGTCTCTGCTGGGACTCATCAAGGAAAGGAATTTCACAGAGATGCAGCAGAATGCTACCCTTGAGCTCAAGTAAGTCCTGCGTGGGGTCAGAACACTATCATCAGTGAGAACCAGGTATCTGGATGCTGGGAGCGGGAAATGATGGAGAAAGTGATGGCTGAGAATTAATATTGCCAGAGAGGAGAGAGGCCGGTGGCCAGGAAAGGAGGAGAGGGGCATCTGCCCCTCCAAATACAGAAACCGAGTAAGCGAAATCAGTAGCATCCATCACTGGCCCAGTGCTCTAGGCCCCTTGGGACTCTACATTATTTTTCCCTCCTATACACTAAAGAGCCCGGTGAACTGTTACTGTACAGATAGATCAAGGACAAGGTAATCTGTCGGGAAGAGAATAAAGTAGGATATCAGATCATAAGCTGGACACTGTCAGAAACCCTGAACTTGGTCATACAAGCCCTCATGAAACTTCATGCGTGACCCCGGAGAATGGTGTACACGGATCGGGGTACTTGTGCCTTCCTTCCTGGGCCTTTCCTAGGTTTTGTTTTGTTTTGTTTTGTTTTGTTTTCTCACACATTGGCTTTCTGTCAGGCAGTTTCAGGATTGTTCTAATCACTTACCCAAGACTCACTAAAGCTCTGCTCTTCCTGGTAGTATTTGAGGCGTTTGTATATTTTGTTACTGTGAACGATCATGGGATTCAATGTCTCAGGCAAGCTGTGTTTTTTAGTTTTCCATATTGCTATGCTTAATATTAAATATTTATACTGCAAGTTCTCTTCCTCTTCCTCCTATCCCTCCTCTGCTTCCTACTGCTCCTACCTTCCCACTCCCTCCCCTTCTCCCTTTCCCTCTCTCCCCGCCTCCTTCTTCTCATCATCCTTATTTCCTCTTTTTTCTTCTACTTTGAGACAGGGTCTCACTACGTATCATTGCCTCATCCTCCTAAAAGCTGGGATTACAGTCTGTGCTTCTACAAGCAGATTATGAACCCCCTTTTCTGTATTTTGGGGTATTATCTTACCAGAGTAGACAGTGGAGCTAGATCACTTAGTCAAATCATCCCCACTTTGGGGCATGTTAAAATAAAGTACTATATACCTTCCCTACAACACACACAGCACCGTCACATCTCCTTTTGTCCTTGAACACATTTTTTTTTTGACCCGTGGCTTTGAGTAACTAGAACTTAAAAGGAAAGGCTTGTGGTTAGATAGGGTTTGAAACGAGGTCTTGTGGTCTAGTTACTTGGTTCAATGAAATCTGGGGAGGCCCTGGGAAAACTGAACTGCGTGTTATAAAGTAGCAAGATGCTAGAGCGGGAACCAAGGACACAGAATGCCCATTTATGCAGTGAGGATGTTGGCTTCCCCACAAAGGACAGAATTTATGCCTAGGAAGGAGCTGATTAAGCAAGCAGTCCCAGGCTGGCAGTCCTGGGGATTCAGTCATCCTGCAGTATGCCCCCTTTCTCATGGCTCCCCGCAACTGCCAGTTCCTTGGTTCGCTCAACAGAAAGGATTGAGCCCCAGGTACAAACATGGTGTCAGGAGTTGGCGACACCCAGAGAAACAGTAGAATTTTTATACCCACCAGAACTTCTAGACCACTTAGGAAAAGTTCGCTTTTGAGTATACATTTGATGTAAGACACGGAAAGTAGCACCATCCCCTCTCTGCCTACCCTGTCCCCTGACCTCCCCACTGGCTGGGTCCTCTGGGGCAGCCTCCCGTATTACTGTGGCTCTCTTTCTGTTTGGAATAAAGCTGTAAATCACAATCCATATTTCTTTCTTCTATCTATATGATGAAGGGGACTTTTATTTTAAATAACAGGGGTGGGGGTGAGGTAGGCGGGTTTTAAAGTGTATTCTCCAGCCACCCACTTTCTAGTTTCCATAGATAATCCTCCTCCCAGTGTCATAGATTATTTATCATCATTTTACCAATTATAATCATTGTAAAATTCCAGGTTGGTGCCTGAGTCTGGGTAAACAGTTTTGGTACATATACCAGTCATTTTCATATTATGCCGGGAGCTCACTGCAACTCCCGGGCCTTGACGTGTAATTGACTTTACAGCCAAGATTCTTTAAGGCTGTGCAGCCAGAGGAGAAATGAGATGGGAGGAGTCTGTGAGGACGTGTGGGAAGGAATTCACTGGAGTTACCCTATACCTGTTTCCCCAGTAGGGAGCATGCAGTACGGGTGATATACCTGCCCGGGGAAGCCATTAGAAATTCAGTATCCTTTGCTTTACTGGGCGCTGGTCATCCATAGAGCTCATCTGAATGCCAGACTCCCAGCAGGAACTTAGTGCTCATCTGAATGCCAGACTCCCGGCAGGAACTCAGTGCTTGGACTCCCGGCAGGAACTTAGTGCTCATCTGAATGCCAGACTCCCTGCAGGAACTCAGTGCTTGGACTCCCGGCAGGAACTTAGTGCTCATCTGAATGCCAGACTCCCGGCAGGAACTCAGTGCTTGTCCACAATCTCCTGGCTTGCACAGTGGAGCCACTCACTGTCGTATCAGTGGGAGGAGTGTGTCGATACTTACAACCTTACCCACTGGCCTCGCTGAAGACAGCTTACTCCAGCTTGCCATGTGACCTTGTCTCCACACACTGCAGATGATCCCGGGCAGCTGAGTGGACCATTTCCTCCTGTTGGCGAGCCAACAAGTGTTCAAAGATAACTTCAATACAGAAATGTGTTCTGAGATGAGTGTAGGAGGGGCAGCATGTACCAATGGGACCAGCTCTTTACTGCCTGTCTTCCTGTTTCAGGATACTGATGTGCATAGAGAGTTTCCAGGGAGTGGGTAGACTGAGGAGTAGACCGGAGCATGCTATTCTTGTGGAGTCTGCTTGGTGGGATTGCAAAAATTCATGGGATTGCAAAGAACAGCAATCTAAGGGGAAACCACTTATTCTCCATGGCTTCACAAGAAGCTAAGAGTGTGATGTCACCGATCCAGTTCATGTGATTGAGGCCACTGATCACGTTTAGAAAGGAATAGAGGGAAGTCTCCTACATAGACAGTAGCACGCCTTTAATTTCAGCACTTGGGAGGCAGAGACGGATGGGGTCGAGGTTAGACAAATTAATCCCTCTGTGTTTGAGGCTAGCCTGGTCTACAGAGTGAGTTCCAGGCTAGCCAGGACAACATATTAAGATCCTATCTCAAAAAAAAAAAAAACAATGAATAAATAAATAAGAGAGGGCAATTCTTTCTTATTTACTAAACCTTGTGTTTATCAATGGTGACAATTGCATCTTTTAAGCAATTTGAACTTCAAGGTTTTTGTAAAAACTGTTTAATCAGCCTCAAAAGGCTTTTTCCACCCTACAAATAAGTTGCCCTCTTCTTTCAGTCTCTTGCCCAGATGCAGTTGCCACTGATAACACAGAATATAGTCACTGTTTTCCAGGCCGGGCTTCACTGAGGTGACTTATTTTAATTTCAGTGCTAAAATGTGAGGAGAAGTTCTCGAATACAGTCAGTGTGTTTACCTAGGAAACAGCCAATCTGCCTGTAACTGTTGCTGTCCCAGTCAAGGGCTGGGGTGATGGCTCGCTGGGTAAAAATGCTTGGTGTGTGTTCTAGTCCTGATTCACCACCGCTGTGATGAAACAATGACTAAAAACACCTTGGGGACGAAAGGGTTTATTTCACTTAACATCCACATTGCTCTTCCTCATTGAAGGAAGTCAGGCTAGGAACTCCAACAGGAATGCTACACATGTGTGACATGGTATCCATGCATTCCATCCCCCATTACACACACACACACACACACATGCACAGGCACACATACCTACATGCACACACAGGCACAGATGAACATCATCAGAAGAAGAATTGCCTCTGGACTCAAGCAGTCAGGATCCATGCTAATCATTGTGATTCACATTCATAAGCCTAGCAACAAAGGAATGCTGAGGCAGGAGATTTTATTTTGTGTGTGAGTTCAGTATCAGCCTGAGCAGTGTAGCCTAGGCCTGTCTCAAAAATAAAGTCAGTCACCATACAGTCTCTTATATTCCAAGAAGAAACTATGAATGCATAAAAATCCCTCATTAGCATCTCAAGACTCAAGCTTTATTTTTTAATTAGATATTTTCTTTATTTACATTTCAAATGTTGTCCCCTTTCCTAGTTTCCCCTCTGAAAATCCCCTATTCCCCCCCCCTTCCCCAACCCATCCACTATTGCTTCCTGTCCCTGGCATTCCCCTATACTGGGGCATAGAACCTTCACAGGACCAAGGGCCTCTCCTCCCATTGAATAGCTGAGTAGTACTCCATTGTGTAAATGTACCACATTTTCTGTATCCATTCCTCTGTTGAGGGACAAACATGCTTAATCATCAGGGAAATGCAAATCAAAACAACCCTGAGATTCCACCTCATACCAGTCAGAATGGCTAAGATCAAAAACTCAGGTGACAACAGATGCTGGCGAGGATGTGGAGAAAGAGGAACACTCCTCCATTGCTGGTGGGACTGCAAGCTGGTACAACCACTCTGGAAATCAGTCTGGCGGTTCCTCATAAAATTGGACATAGTACTACCAGAGGATCCAGGAATACCTCTCCTGGGTATATATCCAGAAGATGTTCCAACTTATAATAAGGACACATGCTCCACTATTCATAGCAACCTTATTTATAATAGTCAAGCTTTGTTTTTGTTTACGTTCTAAGCGAACCATTTCTATTCATCAGGGCTGCTAAAGACTTATTGTCACGGATTCAGAAAAGGTTTCAGAAGCCTCAGGAAAAGTTGAAGGCATTGAAGGAGGCCAACAGCCTCCTTTCCAACCACAGTGAAAAACTGCAGGCTGCTGAGGAGCTCCTTAAGGAAGCTGGAAGCAAGACCCAGGAGAGCAACCTCCTGCTGCTCCTTGTCAAGGCCAACCTGAAAGAATTCCAGGTGAGTCTCAGTGTCTCCTTCTCCGTTAGGAGTTGCAACTACACCGGCCTGTTTGTAGATAGCACCAACTTTAGCTCCTAACAAAGTGAGCCTGGCTACTGGCTTACAGGTGACGCTCAGAGCCAAAATCGGGTGCTGACTTTCTTTCATGATATATCCTCAATTGGTGATTTTTTGATGCAGGAGAAAAAGCTGCGTGTTCAAGAAGAACAAAATGTGACCTCAGAGCTCATTGCCAAGGGTAGAGAATGGGTGGATGCTGCCGGGACTCACACAGCTGCTGCACAAGACACCCTAACAGTAAGTTCCAATTTGGACAGCCCTTGCCATTGCCAGAGCAGCCACAGACCTCGCCAACGGGTGCGCGCACACTTGTAGCTAAACAGTCACATGTGTCTGTTGTAATCTCTCCACGCAGCAGCTGGAGCATCACCGAGATGAACTCCTTCTGTGGGCCAGAAAAATCAGGAGCCACGTAGATGACCTCGTCATGCAGATGTCCAAACGAAGAGCCCGTGACCTGGTCCACAGGGCAGAGCAGCATGCCTCTGAGCTGCAGAGCAGGGCAGGAGCTTTGGACAGGTAAAACTGCTACACAGTATTCATAGTCCAGGAAGCGTTTGCTGGCCCTCATCCCAAGGGTGAGGGTGGCCATTTTGGTTCGTGCTGAATCATTTTTATGCTGGTTTTGCATGCACGCCCCCGCATGCACACTCCTGTGTGCCTGTGCTTGAGTACACACACACACACACACACACACACACACACACACACGTAGACGCATGTGTATTTAAGTGGATATGCATGTAAAAGCCATAGGACAAACTTTGATATTGATCCTCAGGTGTGGTGCACATATTTTAAAACAATCTCTTGCTGACCAGGAATTCACCATGTAGGCTAGGCTTGCTGGCTAAAGAGCCCTGTCTGTCATAGGCTAGGCTAGCTGACTTGAGAGCCCTGTCTGTCATAGGCTAGGCTAGCTGACTTGAAAGCCCTGTCTGTCTTAGTCTCCCCAGCACTGGGATGACAAGCCACCAAGCTTGGATTTTTTTTCTTTCCCCGCATAGCATCTGTATTAGTTAGGGTTTTACTGCTGTGAACAGACACCATGACCATGGCAAGTCTTATAAAAAAACAACATTTACTTGGGGCTGGCTTACAGGTGCAGTACATTACCATCAAGGTGGGAGCATGGCAGCATCCAGGCAGGCATGGTGCAGGAGGAGCTGAGAGATCTATGTCTTCATCCAAAGGCTGCTAGTGGAAGACTGACTTCCAGGCAACTAGGATGAGAGTCTTAAGCCCACACCCACAGTGACACACCTATTCCAATCAGGCCACACCTCCAGATGGTGCCACTCCCTGGTCCCAGAATATACAAACCATCACAGCGTCTGAGGAATAGAAGCAAGATACTCATGCTTTAAAGCATGGTTTTTGCTGGCTGAGCCTTTTCTCCCGTGAACCTTTATTCCATCATGTAAAACCGAGACTCCTATTTCACTTGTGTGGCAAGTCAGTTTCCCTCCTGTGTCTGCCAGCTTTCTTTACCATAGGCATATATGCATAATAGGAAAATACAAATAGAATACTATGCTACCATACAAGGCTATCACAGCTTGGGCACACCTATGGTGCCCAAGTGCTCTGCACATGAGCTGTATGAGGATGCTGTGTTCTCTATAGTTCTTGTGTTCTTGGAATCCATGGTTTAAATGGAGGATGCGGATGCACACACTCTGCCTGTAGAAGTCTCTTTGCCAGTGCTAAAAGTTATCACATCCAATCATGTCTGTTGCCTGCTGGTGCAAATGTGTGTGTGTGTGTGTGTGTGTGTGTGTGTGTGTGTGTGTGTGTGTGTGTTACAGTTACCAACCAAGGGCCGAATGTACACCAGGCCGTCACTCTAACATTGAACTGTATTCATAATCCTCTTTCTTCTTTTTATCATGAGACAAGGTCTCACTAAAATGCTTAGGCTGGCCTCGAACTCACTGTGTAGCCCAGACTAGCTCTGAATTTGTGATCCTCCTTATTGAGCCTCTTGGTCTAGGCTAGCAGGTGGATTTGTTTCTTTAAACTTTGTTTTAAGGATGGATGCAAAAAGTTCAAGTGGGGTAGGAACGTTTGAAAATGGGAAACTACGCCTCATTGAGAAAGTGTCATGAGTTTATACAGCCAACGGGATTTTAAAACAAAAAACAAAAAACAAAAACAAAAACAAAATTCAATAGATTATCAAGGAAGGTAGGTACTGGAATGAATGGCTGTGAGTACCATGCCAACCAGTGGCAGAAAGTGGAGCAGGGCCTCAGCTTCTATCTTTTCCCATCATTCCTAAAAGAGAGGATACGTGGGCTCTACCCACAGCTAGACTAAAACCTTGTTTAGTATAGAGTAGTGAAAGCAATTTGAGTATGATAGTCAGATAGTGTTATTTTTAATTTATCAAAAATTAAATCATTGAGTTTCCCAGTCAGATAGCAACAGACAATGATTGCTGGTTTCTAGTGTGAGAATCGACCAATTCAATAAAGTTGGAGAGAAAATGAAGTGATTCCCTCAGCAGGCAAAGATGTGTCAACAGTCACATTTCATTATCCTTATAGAGCTAGTGAGATTGCACCCTTGCCAGATGGCAAACTCATAAACTATGTGCCTGCTAGTTAGAATAAAGCTCAACTGAAATATTTCCTGACTCTCCTGCAGGTGGATCTCATCAAATTGGGGTATGGCCTTTAGGGGCCAACCCATCACCCCTGCATGTGGTCAGAAAGCCTTTTGGAAATAAACAAGTAGGTTACCGGAGAGAGTATAACCAATACACACATGCGGTGGTACCTCAACACTAACTGGGAACTTAAACATGGATTAGAGAGGGAAGGACAGATAGTAGGGATTGGTGGCATGGCTCTCTATAGGAAGTGGCCATCATGGGTCTCAATGTTAATTAAAAACCTTTCTGAGTAGTGTTGACATGAGAGGCAGATTTCTAGTCATAACCTATGTGTGTAGAGAGGAAACCATGACTTGCTGGTCCTGGATTCTTTTCTAAGAAGAAAGAAACTAGAAGACTTTCAGGGTTAGTAGAGATCTACTCTACCCATGAATGTGTCCACTAATCGTTTCTTGAAATAACATCTCTAAATAATGTTGATTCCATAGAGACCTTGAAAATGTTAGAAACGTGTCTTTGAATGCCACCAGTGCGGCACACGTCCACAGCAACATCCAGACACTGACAGAGGAAGCTGAGATGCTGGCTGCTGATGCTCACAAGACGGCGAATAAGACAGACTTGGTGAGCAATATCTGGCCTTCACTGCACATCTTCCTTTTCTGTACACCATGGGAGGTTTTTCTGGAACAAAATTCTTAACCTGTTTGAACAAGCCTCAAGGTTCAAATGACTCTTTCACGGGGGTCACCTAAGCCCATCATAAAACATAGAAATTTACATTATCATTCTTTAGCAGTAATAAAATTATAGTTATGAAGTAGCAATGAAAATAATTTTATGGTTGGGGTCATCATAACATGAAGAACTGTATTAAAGGGTCCCAACATTAGGAAGGTTGAGAAGCTCTGCTCTAGAAAGTTTTTGAGCATACACTCGGTGGCTCTAATATATATTTTTCCACATTCTTTTCTGGTGAAATCCATCTGTGATTTGTTTTTGTTTTTGTTTTTGTTTTGTTTTGTTTTAACATATCATATGGCCCTTAGTTCTTAAATAATTTTGAGAGTACAGGTCTCACTATGCTGTACAGTATGGTCTTAAATTCCTCATTTGCAGTCAAGTGAGCCCTGACCTGGACTTGTGGGTAGTTAGAAATGCATTGTACCACGCATTCTACATTTTTGGTCATTTCTACTTCTTTGTGAAGACTAATGACTACTACTAAAACAAGGGGAAATCTCCTTTTCCTGAGATGCGGATGCTCATGCTGTCCCAATAATACTTGGCATCTCTTTTTGCTCACAGCTGTGTAACGACTGATTCCTCTCCTTCTACATGTAAAAAATTCTCTGTGCTCTTCCTCTCAGACAGTGACCTTGGCCTCCGGCTCTGAGGTTGGCTTTCTTACTTGGAGCTTGGTTGATGCCCTTTTGATGGGGCTGCTCTCTCTGGGAGGGAAGTCCCTGTGCCTGAACCATTCTGTTTTTCAGATCTCCGAATCCCTGGCTTCTCGGGGGAAAGCAGTCCTTCAGCGCTCGTCCCGGTTTCTAAAGGAAAGTGTCAGTACCAGGAGGAAGCAGCAAGGTCAGTTTGTGTCTGGATGTATGGGATGACTGCCCACACGGTGACAACTCTGGGAGAACACTCTCTTTCTTGGAGCAATTTGAAGCTTCCCGTGTCTATCTCCTTAACACTGTAATTTCATGCCTCTCAATTGAACATCATGGGATTCCGAATCGTGGGATGGTACGGCTTACTCAAATATGTACGCTTCTCTGTAGTCAAGCCTTCTTTATGACCAGCTCCCAGGGATGACTTGAGTCAGCATTGCCGTCAGTCTTCCTGGTGTGTGTGGGGTCATAGAGTACAGGGGCTCCTTTTTCCCCCAAACTTCCCTGTTCCTGTTGAAATAAGTTATATCTGATGGCCTCTTTGCATTTTTCACCTGGCTAGAACTATGATAGGCTCTCACTAGAATGTCACTGGATTAAATCATAAATGACAAATCTTTTTCCATAAACACCTATGCAGTTCAAAAGTTTCAGCACGCAATTCTCTGAGACTGTAAGAGCTATATTAATAGGCATAACGTAAAATGGCAAGACTCTGTTCTGTAAGAGAAAATGCGCAGGCATGGAATTTTCCTAATGTATAATATGTTTCTCACATTGATGCAGTTTGTAAGTGAACCCTCTTATAGCTCCATGACTTAAGGGCTAGACTTTCCCCGAAGCTGTCCGAAGCAAGGGTTAGGCCAGGGCATTGTTTTCTTTGTTTCTCTGTGAGTAAGACAGCTTAGAACCTCCCCTGTCCTTTCAATGTTAGATCTTCACAATTATTGCTCACTAACTCACAAGTGCTGACAGGCACAGGTGTGAGTTTGCACAAGTAAAGGTCCTTCTAGCTTATTACACTGTAAATTTCTTGCCAGTTAAAATTCCATATTCTGATCATGCGCTCAGATCAGAATACTAAATGTGGCTTCATACTGTGAACAGAAACTGTAAAAGGTTTGGTCCAACTGTGTAAATTAAAGGAAGCTGGGATGAGTCCAGATTCAGGGAAGGGAATAGAGAATTGCTGATTGGCCAGAGTGACAGGCCAGGGGTCACGAAGAGCCAGAGCACCATCAGGACTTGAGCGCCTTGAAGTGGCAAGTTCCAGCATGGTTGAAACTCACCATCCGACAGAGGACAGTTCAATTGTGTCTTCTTCTTCTTGCTTTTGTAAATTTAGGTATGGCATTCAGGAACAAGTAATAGTGATACAGACAATAGCCAAATAGACAAAATGATCTACAAACCAACTCCCCCACCCCTGCCATGTCTGTGATGAACAGTGCTAAGAATTGCTAGGAAAACTCTCAAGGATGAGGTGTCTGCAGGAAGCTAGATGTCCTGTGGATAGCTGACGTATGGTAAAGCTGTGCCTAAGCAGCGTCCTAGCAGGCTGATCTGATATGAACCCTTCCTTTCTCCCTCACGTAGGCATTACGATGAAGCTGGATGAGTTGAAAAACTTAACAAGTCAATTTCAGGAGAGCATGGATAACATTATGAAGCAGGCCAACGACTCCCTTGCGATGCTTAGAGAAAGCCCTGGAGGTAAGCAGAGAGGAGGTTTCTGGCCTGCTTACCTTCTCGCTGAGAAAGCATCTCACAGGAGCAGGAGGAAGTCCTGCCTCGCGGCTTATTGGGGACTGTGGCTGGAGAACTAGATCAAGGTTGATTAAGCCTCAACATGGAGAGGGATGCGATTTAGAGGTGAAGGTCATAAAACTATTTAAAGCCAGTGTATAAGTCAAGTCATACTCTTAAAGGTGCTATGATTATGCTTTTAAAAGAGAAGTGACTTTTGGCCAACACTTTTAATTGCTGAATTTCAAGATGGCTTTGACGCAGCCCAGAAGAGAGAGGGGCCTTCCAAGGAGGCCAAGTGTAGAGAAAAGAGAATGTTCTTGGCCAGCTGTGGAGGGAGTGCTAGACTCACTCACTGTGAACATGGCAAATTAGAGAGTTCTTATTGTGTGATCTTCCTCTCTCAGATGAAGGAACGCTATAAAATCGGCTCATTGATTGCTAATATTAATGATTTGGAAACACAGGTTCTCCACGGCTTTAAATGAGTCTTGAGTCACAACCCCAGTGAATAGGGCTGTTGAGCGCTATGCGCCTGACTCCAGACAACCTGTGGTGAGTCAGGACTCACCGCACTGCTCTTCTATCTGGAACTTTCTTTTCCCCTTCTGAGCACTCACAGGAAAATGACCCTTCATCTACTTTAGTAAAACACATCAACATTCCTTATGCAAACTTACAGAAAAGTTAAGACAAGGTCAAAGGACTGCATGGGAGTTTTCACCTTTATTGCCTGGGGGTCTTACCATGTAGCCCAGGCTAGCATCAACCTCATGGTGGTGTTGTTGTGCCTAGGCTAGTGTCAACCCCATGATGGTGTTGTGCCCGCTTCCTGATTGGAATTGCAGGCACATGCCACCATGCCTGGCTTGAGAGCGATACACTTTTATATGGCTTTCATCAAGAATGGATATTTTGCTGTGTGTACTGAAACATTCTCTGGGCGTAACAACGCCATGTAGACATCCTCAACCAAGGGTTCTCAGATAGCAGAATTATTCTTCCCCTTGTGGCCGTGTCCTCTCTGAGCTCTTGTCCCTTATAGCAGCCAGTCCACCTTGTGACTAAATACCGCTTTGTCCTCCCGTGGCCACTCTTCTCTTGATTGCAAGCTTAAGTTCCAGAACCTTCTTATCCAGACAGTAAGTGATGTGGAGGAGAACATGTTTCCAGAACATGAGCAGGACCTAGAGAAAGGGCTAAATAGAGGAGTTTGGGGCTGGAGAGATGGTTAGAAGTACCGTTGCTTAGCCTAGAGATGTGAGTTCCATCTCTGGACCCACAGAGTGGAAGGGGGAAACCTCTCCCACCAGTTGTCCTCTGACCTCCTTAGGTGTAGCCTATATGGACACACATGCACACACTAAATAAATAAAAATTTACAACTACTGTCACCTCATCATCCCCAGAACATACTAAGGGCATGGCCATTAACCATGGCCTTTGTAGTCACATTGTATAGCTTATATCATGTTCCAGAGAAGTAAGTATCCAAATCATTCATTGGTTTTTTTTTTTAAAGGGGTGGTAGAACATGTGACATACAGACTCCTCTGACATGAAAAGGCAAGAAGCCTCGTTTTGTATTCAACATATGTGTTCCTCCATAAAGTGACACACATAATTTAGGCTTTCTCAGTGCCTTCAGCAGGCGCACACTTGCCCATTCCTTTATCGTAGGTATGAGAGAGAAGGGCAGGAAAGCCAGAGAGCTGGCGGCAGCAGCCAACGAGAGTGCGGTGAAGACACTGGAGGATGTGCTGGCTTTGAGCCTGAGGGTCTTCAATACATCAGAGGACCTGTCCAGAGTGAATGCCACAGTCCAGGAGACAAACGACCTTCTGCATAACTCCACGATGACCAGTATGTCTGTGGTCCTGCTCCCTGTTTTGAAAGCCTGCAGCTTGCTGATTGGGAGAGAGCTGGGTACACAAGGATGCACAGTTCTAGCCTAGAGATTCACATTTGAGAAGGAGAGGGGGGCCTCAGGGAATGCAAGCTGTCCATGTGTTCTTCACATATCTCAGGGTTTGCTCACTCTGTTCTATCTTATCCCATGTCGTAGTAACGAACACACTTCCTTTTCACTCGTTTCCACCTAACTCTTGCCAACCCCTGCCCCCTCATCTCCGTTAGCTCTGTTGGCTGGAAGAAAAATGAAAGACATGGAAATGCAAGCCAACCTTTTATTGGATCGATTGAAACCTTTGAAAACCCTGGAGGAGAACCTGAGCAGAAACCTGTCGGAGATCAAGCTGCTGATCAGCCGGGCCCGGAAACAAGTGGCGTCGGTGAGTCCGGCTGGGGGGCTCCAAAGGCTTGGGCCCCTGCTCACAGGTCCTGGAGAAGCCAGTTAGCACGATGCTCGGCCACCCCAACTCCCCTGCAACTTCTACGGGCGCAGATCTCATAACCCATGTCCTCTTAGGTTCGTCTCGGGACATTTAAACCATGTTTCTTGGAATCCTACTCACTTGAAGAGTATTTCAAAGTTTCTTAGGAAAAGTGCTCTCCTTTCTGGGACTCCTAGTTAATGCCTGACTCCACAACTCAGCCTTTGTGCCAGGAAGACATTAAGTCTAGTGGTAACACCTGGTAACGTTTCTTCATTTTACTGATTAACCTCTAATACTGGGGATACTCTCCAGAACGGGTAGGATGGGCCTTGTCCTCTGGGACTCTGAGAAAAGAATGTCTATCCATACAGATGGCGTGCAAGTCTACATTACTACGTGTGTACAGTACCAGAGAGGTCAAAGCTGGGGAATCGGTTTTTAACTACCCATGGATCAGTTCACTCATTTCAAACCATAGTAAGACTATCCCCAAGAGAGTTGCCACAGTATGGGGCCCTAGAGATAAAAAGAGTGTAACCCCCTGATCTCAGCTTGGTCTTTCTGAAGCCTTTTAGGCAAGGTAAAGACACTCTGGGCTCTCCCTTCTAGAGCCTTCCCTTCTAGAAGAGGACTTAGGCTCACGTGGGCTCCAGCTTCCCTCTCTTTCATAGACAGGCCAAGGGAACATCTGCTAACGTTGTAGTTCTAAATACCATGGCTAATACAAACTTAGAAGAGAAGTTAATAGAAAAATCTATACACAGGTAATTATGAAGCAGAGCAATATATAGTAAATAACCGCTCAATAGCTATTTCTTGAGTGATATAGTAAATCTATTACCCCTGCATTTTTATTGAATAAAGATCATTCAATGCTCCCTGTCGGCCAGGTGGTAAGAGGCCACAGTAACAAGGTATCCAATCTTAATGTGATGAGACCGTTTCCTGTATAAAAGAGCCCAGGGAGAGCCATAAAGGGCTGGAGAGATTGCTCAGCTGTTAAAAGTACTTACTGTTCTGTGGAAGACCAGAGTTAAGAACCCAGCACTCAGGTAGGGTAGCTGGTAACTGCCTGCAACCCAGCTCCAGGTGGTCCGATGCCCTCTTATGGCCTGTGGGTACTCCTGCACTGACATGCACACACACACACACACACACACACACACACACACACACACCTCCAAACCCAAAATTCAATGAAGTAAACCTTAACAAAACAAAAACCAAGAAAACCTAATTTTTTTTCATAGTAACACACACCTATAATGCCAGGCTGAGGTAATGAAGATCATGAGTTTCAATTCAGGCTCATCCTGGTCTACATAGTGATACCCTGTCTCTAAATAAGCAAATAGAACATAGCCTAATTGAAAGGACTGGATGTCCAGTATCGAAACGATTTGCCTAAATAAAAGAATCTCCATCCTGGTCTGCTGCCTCTCTCTGAAGCTCAGAGCATTACTAGTTCTGCACAGAGGAAACTCTTCACAGGGCGAGTGGGCTGGCATCTCCGATGTCCCGGGGAGCTGCCCCCATGTGTCATTAAGTCACCGGGATGCTGTTTTCTCCCTGTCAGATCAAAGTCGCCGTGTCTGCAGACAGAGACTGCATCCGCGCCTATCAGCCTCAGACTTCATCTACCAATTACAACACCTTGATCCTGAACGTGAAGACGCAGGAGCCCGACAACCTCCTCTTCTACCTCGGCAGCAGCAGCAGTGTAAGTGTTTGGGAATTCAGGCGTTTCCTCTGCGGGACTCCCCACTGATGAAAGTGTAGACATGACTGTCCTGGATTCGCTAAATTCTATCAGGGAAAAAAAACCTTTGCTACAATTGTAATGTTGAATGTTGTAGAAATATTTAAATCTCAGCCCAAGATTTCTACCCTGCCTTAAGCTATTTAAGTCCCTGGATGAAAGACACACACAACCTTTATATTTACAATAAACCCTCAACAACACAAGAGCTGGGCAGATACGACTCTCTAAGTTGTTAGACTCTGTTTCCTATCGGTAACTCCCAAGTTATTACTATGTTGATCTGGGCTGCTCTTATCTCCGATTGGGCAGCCCTCAGAGCCACTTTCTCTTGACTCCTAACCCATGGCAGCTTCTCTTTCCTCCTCTCCTGCACTTCTCGTCCTTCATGGTCCCCTTTAACCCCCAAGCCCATGAAACCTAAACCCCACCTATGTCTCTTTTGCTAGAGGCTGTTGGCATCTTTATTTACCAATCAGAAATAGGTTGGGGCCATGGTGTACATGCAGACTCATCTCTGGGACCGCCAGGTCTTGGGAAACCTGCTTTTAGCACCACAATAGAGAGCATGAGACCAAACCTCAATGGTTGGTCGAATGTTAAATAAACGCAAAAGTAGCTGCCTGGGGTTTGGTTAGACCGGTCAGAGGGTGACTGTTTGCCTACAAGCCTGAGAATCTGAGCTCAATTCATAGGAACCACTTAAACAAAGCCTGAGCATCATTGCCTGCCTTTCTGTATCCAGAGCTGGACAGGTAGATGTAGGCAGATCTCTGGAGCTTGTGGGCCAGCCTAGCCTAACTAGGTGAGTTCCAGGTCAGTCAAAGGCCCTGCTTCAAAAGGTAGATTGTTGTCCCATATATGCCCTGGCAATGAAAACACGACTCAATTAATATGAATATATGCTATGCGCCTAGATTGAACAGATCTACCACTACACTACCATCTTCTCCATCTATGAGACCCCTTAGAAACTTGCAGTTTCTCCAGGCCATGTGCTTCTGCTCTGCTTTTCTTCTTCTTCCTCCTCTTCTGCGTCCTCTCCCTCTTTCATTTTCTCCTTCTCCCTCTCTTACTTCTGCTCCACCAACCCTTTCATCTGCCCAATCATCAGCTCTCCTTTATTTTACAAATTAAGGTGGGAAGCAGGTTTACAGGAAATCACCTAAGTGCTGACTCATTCCTTGTTCGCAGCCACTCACTGGAGAATGGAATTAATATCATATATAATTAGCCCCAGAGCTCTCCACAACAGGAGATAGCACCTAGGATACCTGGGGCTGTCTTCTGGCCTCCTTGTGAACTTGTGGTGCTAATATGCATACTAGTAAACTCATAGACACTCATAGGAACATGCACATGGTGAAAGGCACAAGGCAGAAAGTAACATTTCTGACCAGTGTCCCCATCTGCCATCTAATTAGTGTACCACGGGTGCATCATGCCTTGGTGGACTCAGGGCGATTTTCAGATAGCCAGGCATCACTCAGGTTCTTCCTGCCAAGGCATGGCCTATGGTCCCCAGACGACAGGCTTCCTAGACAAGACTACCACTCCTTTGGCTCTATCAGAAGAGACTCAAGCCCTGGGAATGTTATAGAGGAGAAGATGTTAAGATGCACAGGTGTCTTCTGAGGAGACAAGGAGACAAGCTCACTTTGTAGCTCTTAAGTATGCATTCCACATCCATTGGCGTCTTCTGAAGCAGAAACAAGCCAGTACCTTACCTAGCCTTGCTGGGGACTTGGTGACAACCCCTTTGAGCTTTTCCCAGGAGCTTCATAATAGTGAATGATCTATCTGCAAAACTAATGTCAGGGCTGCCCTCTGCCACAGGGTCTCCATGCCCTCCAACCCCAGGGCTGTGGTTACTCATAGACAGAAGAGCACAGAATTTTTGTGCTGACTGTGTAAATAGCAATATGTAACTTATTCCCCTTATCTTTTCACCCAGTCTGACTTTCTCGCAGTGGAGATGCGGCGGGGGAAGGTCGCCTTTCTCTGGGACCTGGGCTCCGGGTCCACAAGGTTGGAATTCCCAGAGGTCTCCATCAATAACAACAGATGGCACAGCATCTACATAACCAGGTAGCAGAGGCTGTCCCCAGCATCTCTCTTCTGTCAATTATACCTTACCATGTGTCAGCAATGAATTTAATAGACAGGCATGGAGTCATTAGGAAAGTTGGATTGTGAACAAACAATACTGGATTTATATTAACTATAGGAATAAATCATTTAAATTATAGAACAAATATTTTTGTCTGGCTGAAAGCAAGGGTCAAAAATTGTATATTTTAGATTACTTTTAATATTTATTTTGTATGTATGAGTATTTGCCTGCATAAGTGTGTATGCACCATGACTATGCAGTGCCCTCAGCCAGATGAGAGCATTGGACCCTCAGGGACTGTACTCACAGGAGGTTGTGAGCCACCATGTGCAAGAACAGATAGTATTCTTAACCACAGAGCCATCTCTCCAAGCCCCTAGATTATTTTTTCAAAAAATGTTCTTAGAAAGTCCAAGTGACCAGCCTTGTAAAATGGCTCCGTCCACAGAAGAGAGGATTTTGTGAAAGACATCAGAAAGGGAGATGGAAAATGTATTTTGTGAGTTCAGGCATTTCCACCCACTGCCTAACTCCCAAACAAACCTGGAGGCATATTTATTTATGAATAAATGCTGTGGCCATAAACTTTAGCTTATTCCCTGACTAGCTTATAACTTACAAAGCCAATTTAAACTCTTCTGTGTTTTCCACAAGACTAATTACTACCTCTCCTCCATTTTATGAGTCTGACTTCCTCAGAGTCCGGGGCGAATCTCCCGCCTCTGACTATGTCCCAGAGTTCCCGTTGCTCCCTGCAGGATGTCCCACCTCCTAGTCCTACCTCAGCTCATTGGCCACAGGGGTTTGATTAACAAGTGATGTTTCCATGCAGTGCACAAAACCATCCCCCAGTAATATTGCCTCAAAATTCAAATACTAAGTCAAGTTGTTCCTATTAAAGCCCTTCCAAGAAGTAAATTCGTTTAAGCAGTCTTAGCAGGATTTTCCTTTTCCTTTTCTGTAATATGGTGGGGCTTTGTTGATGATGTTGGCAATATTGGTATTATATTAAAAACAGTGTCATGAAGAAAGGAGTAATTTTTTTTTTAGACTTGGTTGGACTCAGTAGTGACTTTCAGTATAAGGGAGAGATGTGATGACCTGTCTGTTTCCCGAGAGCTGCTTACCAGGATTTGGGGGAGTAAAGTAGAGGTTGAATGGCTGAGGGCAGAGGCAAGGCAGGTGGGTGGACATTTCAGGGGTGACCCTGGAGAGGTGGGTGGGCTGTGTGTGACAGGCAAGCTTATCCATGATGTGATATGTGAGTGTGTGTGTGTGTGTGTGTGTGTGTGTGTGTGTATGTGTGTGTGTATGAAATTCCTTCTGCAATTATTTCTGACACAAGGTTTGGAAACATGGGGTCCCTGAGTGTAAAGGAAGCAAGCGCTGCCGAGAACCCACCGGTCAGGACAAGCAAATCTCCTGGACCGTCGAAGGTTCTGGACATAAACAATTCAACGCTGATGTTTGTTGGAGGGCTCGGAGGTCAGATCAAGGTAAAGTTCTTGGGCATCCTGTTCAGAAGGCCATCTGAACAGGACCCCTGGCTGATATGTGCTCAGTGTTAAATATACCCTGCACAAAATCCAAAAATTCTTGCTTTTATTAGTTTTCATTTCAGCAGGGGATCAGCTGTTTTTGCAAGGGTAAACGGTCATTTTTAATTACGAAGATGAAGACAAGAGTAATCAATGGTGCTGTTTGCCACTTAGACAATCATTTCTTCCAGTGATGAAGTAGGAAATTAAATACATCTATAGTCATTTCTGTAAAGTCCCTTTATCTCTCTTCCAATTCTAGTGGTAATTGTGCTAATTAGTGTATAGCAAGAGGGCATAGTATTTGCATAATGACATCACCTAGTTGAACTGGGTTGGGAGGACAGCCTGCGTCCCTCTAGTCTACTGACCCCTTGTCTGGGCTGGCGACTCACTCACAGCAAACTTTCCCCAGAAACGGAGTGGATCCTTAGGGGACTGTCCAGAGATGGCTGTGGTCATTCACACCTTTAATCCCAGCATCCACGAGCCTGAAGCAAGCGAACCGGGAGTGTGAGGCTAACTTGGGCTGTATCCATAAACAAGCCTCTTTCTCAATCCCCTTCCCCCTCAAGGAACAGAAACAATGTAAAATGTTCAGGCTTAGAAGTAATTGTTGCAAACTGGCCATTTCATTGAATGTTCTCTTGGAGTCCGAAGCACTGGATTTGAGCTCCCAGGGCAGTTTAGAGAATATATGCCTGCCTTCAGGCCTATGGGTGCGCAGTATGAGTTTGTTTGTTTGTTTGTTTTTTTGTCTTTGTACCAGAAATCCCCGGCTGTGAAGGTTACTCATTTTAAGGGCTGCATGGGAGAGGCCTTCTTGAATGGCAAATCGATTGGCCTGTGGAATTACATCGAGAGAGAGGGGAAGTGCAATGGCTGCTTTGGAAGGTAGCCCGCCCCACGTTTCTACTTTCTCTTAGCTCTATACTCCCTATTCTCATAAAAGACTATGAATGGACTCTTGGTTACCGAAGCCTTTGGGCTAACACTGGGTTTGGAGTCCAACTTTCCCAGTCATCTAGCAAGGCTTCCTTGGTGACTTTGGCTAATTTTCCCCTTTCCCTGAAGTTTGGGTGTCTCCCAGACTTCTCGTACTCACCCCGCCCTTACTCCTCAGGGTCAGTATGCAGTGTGCATGTGCAAAACATTATAAATCTGAGTGAAACTCTGCTCCAGTGGTCATCACTGGTCTTCCAATGAGTCCACGTGAGCATCCGATGAGTCCACGTGAGCATCCGAGGGTTGTTTCCCTGACCCTTGTTGCAGGGAGACGCAGGGCTTGCAGTTGGCAAGAACAGCTTTTATATGCACAGTTAGTACGTACAGCTTCTGAACTCTGAGACATCCCCTTTTGCTCACACCGCATGTCTAACCAAAAATATTCCCAGAAACTTAGTAAATCTGATATGAAAATAGACCCAACCTCTGGGCTCTGCTCCTCCACTTAACCAAGTTAAATGGCGGATGCTGGTTCTCCTTCACTGTGGTAAGGTCGGCCTTTTTGTGTACATCCCCGGTTTCATTCCCAGAGACACCTGCCATCCTACCAGATTTCCAACCCTTGCCTTTGAAGCAAAGGCTGAGGAAGAAGGGTTGGGATGCCCCTGAGCTCTGTGTTCACTGAGGGCCTAGTCATCCCGTGTTCATTGAGAGTCTAGGCATCTTGAGTTCACTGAGAGTCTAGGCATCCTGCTGCTGAGCTGAAATCCCAGCTGGCTATAGGAGCAGGTGGAATGATTGGTTTAGACAACCTAGGGTTTAATAAGTATGTTTCACTGGACACCGAATGAAGAAATCTCCCAGCCATTCTTATACTTATGTTGACCAATATATTGACCAAGTTTCAAATAACCCTAGCTTGGTAGGTTATTAATACGTGTTCTTGAAAAAGAAAAAAAAAAGCAACAGTAGAGGAGCTGTATTTATCATACATGTTTGAAAAATGTCAAGTTCAAATATCAAATATAGCTAGGTATGGTAGCACATGCCTTTAATCCCAGCACTCAGCAGATAAAGGCAGGCAGAGCTCTGTGAGTTCTAGCCTAGCAAGGGTTGCATAGCGACTGTTTCCATATATAGAGGGAAGATAGATAAGTAGATAGATATTGATAAATAGATATAAATGATATAGATATAGATGATATAGAAATAGCTGTTGTGATGTAGTCAGAGCTTTAAGTTAGTTTGGAACATGCTAATGATGCACAGAGTACCCTTACCTCACCAATGGGCTACAGCTGTAGTGTTTCCAAAATACACTGAATCTCAAGCCCTTTATAAAAATGGGATCATTAGGAGTTCCTTCATATAGGACATATTTTGGCCAGAATGCTACTTTGTGTCTGAGCTTGTAAAGTGACTATCTTCATTTTAGCCATGCCCATACACACACACACACACACACACACACACACACACACACTAACACACACGCAGCCTATTGGAGCAGCCTGAAGGGACACAGTGCGCTCCTACCTGGTGTCACTGGCTAGTGTTAGGTTGTCGGTACAGCCCGTAATACTCCTCAGCTTACTGATTATATTTGGTTTATATTGCCTAGTAGACGGGTTAATTCCTTAATCCGTCTTTTTATGTGTTGCTAGATACTCTTACATAATATCAGCATTTTTATAATTCTACTTACCGTAATGGCTGCTTGCACAAACTCTCTTAGAAAGCGGCTGGGCTCTGGTCAACATGGGTTTGCCCTGCATGAAAATGCCTTGTGGGATACAGCTTAAATGTCGTCTCCTCTCCTCTCTGACACATTTGGGACTGGGGGTGGGGTGGGATTTTACATTTGTATTTTGGGATTTGGGGGTAATGGACCATCCTGGAGGTAGGATTCAAATCTAGACGCAGACTCTTTTTTTTTTTTTTTTTTTTTTTTGCTTTTTATCATATATACCAAATGCAGAGCCTGAGATTATTCCATATATTTTAAAACATCTTTTTTTCATGATGCATATATAATTTTTGCCTTGTATCATCCTGTCTGTCTGTTCAGAGCTGTTCCAATTTCAGAATACTTAAGTTTTCACAAGTTCGAGGCTGCAACTTTATGGCTCACTATCAAGAACGGAGATAGGTTTCTCCTACGGCCTAGGATGAGAGAGTACCTTTGCTGCTCTGCCCGCCCTCCTGATCGTGGGTGGTATTTCATGGCTTCTGCCTTGCAGCTCCCAGAACGAAGATTCCTCCTTCCATTTCGATGGAAGCGGGTACGCCATGGTGGAGAAGACGCTCCGGCCCACCGTGACGCAGATAGTAATTCTCTTCAGCACCTTCTCCCCGAATGGCCTTCTTTTCTACCTGGCTTCAAACGGCACCGTGAGTTTCTGCAGCACTTGGCCCTCCGTGTATAGGACCGTTACCTTAAGGTTACCTATGTCTGCTGTGCATTTCTCTTGCCAGAGGCGAACAGATGTCCCTCCACTACAGAAAGCACACCCACAGAGCAGAGTGTTGCTTCCACCACAGCGTGCTAGGAGAGACAATGAGGTTTCACTTACATTCACTTACAGGTAGTGGGGGTCCACTTACAGGAGAATGAAGGAGGAGTTAGTAACAGGAGAATGGTCCCCAAGACCAATGCAGGACCGAGAAGTCTCTTCCTAGCATGGGTAATACCTCCAAACCCTGCTCCACGTCAGTCCCTGTCAGTCAGTTTCGCTCTTCATAAAGACCTAAGTCCACAGGAGCTGGGAGCGTCACCTACTGGAGGGAGCAAACCACAGAAGCAAGTGGTTGGCTGGAGTCTTCCGTGAGCGTTTGCATACTCGCTGATGAACATCACCAACCTGATTCTGTTAAAGTCTCTGAGGCGGTTTCAACAAGCTCTTACTACTGTAATCCATACACTTAGGCTGCCTAGGTTCTCATTTAAGTCGCTGATCAATGAGCACAAATTCAGGAAGAACTATCAGGGAACACACGAAAGCAGAGTAGACCCTCCAGTCGGCCCAGGCGTGAGTCAGACACTTCCTGTTATGCTCTAGTTGTATAAATACTGTGCATTTGCTTTTTTAAAAATTATTTTTATTATTATTTTGTGTATGTGAGTAGTTTCCCTGTCTGCATGTCTATGCACCATAAGCATGCTTAGTGCCCACTGAGGCCAGAAGAGGGTTTTGGATCTCCTGGGACTGCAGTTACAGATGGTTGTGAGCTGCCAGGCAGGTGCTGGGAATTGAACACAGATCCTGTGTAAGAGCAGCCAGTGCCCTTAACCACTAAGCCATCTCTCCAGCCCCCACAGTAGCCTCATTTGAATCTCATCTACAGGAATGGTCCCCCTTTTGTCTTGTATTCTGGCCATTTTCAGAAACAGCTACTAATAAATTTAAATAAAAAGCCCTCCTAGACAGTCCAATTTTCCTACTAACACCTGGCTTTGGTAACAATGTATATCAATTAGTTTAATTCTCAGTAATATTCCACAAAGCCGCTGGGTACATTTTTACTTATATGTAACAGACTAGCTATTTGACTCTAACTTTTATGTAACAATCCCTAGTTTGACTTTAAGAGTTTTCTCCCATCCCTAACTTGGGAGGGAAAAAAAATCTAGAGATAAAGACGTATCTGCAGAGAAGACTTCTTTCCTCCACAGAAGGACTTCCTATCCATCGAGCTGGTCCGTGGCAGGGTCAAAGTGATGGTGGACCTAGGGTCAGGACCCCTCACTCTTATGACAGACAGGCGGTATAACAACGGAACCTGGTATAAAATCGCCTTCCAGCGGAACCGGAAGCAAGGTAGGTGCACAAGGTGGACTTCTATGGTATTGGCCGCCCCTCTAAGAACAAACAGCACTCCAGAACCCGTGGTGATTCTGCTCAGTTGGCCGCCCGCTGCATCTTCATGACATTAGAACACGTCACCCTCCACACTCGGCCACAGCTGCACTCTTGCATGATATTTGATTGAAAGCTACCTTTGTCTATGGAACGAGAAGCAATGGGGATCCGCCTATTGCTGGAAGAATGGTATAATTCCATTTGTCCAGGGTTTCGGTCTTTCTTGTTAAACGCAGGATTGGAAAGAAATATCGGATTCATTCCGTTTTCTTTCACACACTGTTCGGCAGCGCATGTTCTGTGGCTGCCAACCTTTGTCTCTGAATGACAATGAGCAACATCAGTCACATTTGCAGGATTTAAAAGAGCATGCCCTCATAAATGGGATGTGTTGACAGAGGTTTATGAAGTGTTAACCGTCCCTTTCCCCGACTCCCACTAGGACTGCTAGCTGTCTTCGATGCATATGACACCAGTGACAAGGAGACAAAGCAAGGAGAGACTCCAGGAGCCGCTTCCGACCTCAATCGGCTGGAGAAAGACCTGATTTACGTGGGTGGATTGCCTCATTCTAAGGCTGTGAGGTATGATGTGAAACCACGGGGCAGTCGTGTGGAATTCCCAGGCCTCTCCGACTCAGTGTGTGAATGGTCCTCATGTCCTTACCTCCAGGAAAGGGGTCAGCAGCAGAAGCTATGTGGGCTGTATCAAGAACCTAGAGATATCCAGGTCCACCTTTGATTTGCTGAGAAATTCCTACGGAGTGAGAAAAGGCTGCGCACTGGAGGTGGGGAGCAAGCTTGGTCACGGGGGTCTGGATGGGTTTCCCTAGGTATCTGGTGGTTTACCGCAATAAAGCTCTCAGCCTGAGGGTGGGCGAGATGCAAAGGAGGCAGGCCAACCTCACCCTGCCTTCCCCTCTCTGTCACCAGCCTATCCAGAGTGTGAGTTTCCTGAGAGGCGGCTATGTGGAGATGCCACCCAAGTCTCTCTCACCTGAGTCATCCCTGCTGGCCACATTCGCCACCAAGAACAGCAGCGGAATCCTCCTGGTTGCCCTGGGCAAGGATGCGGAGGAGGCTGGTGGGGCTCAGGCACATGTGGTAAGTAGCTGCAACCCACGGAAGTAGAGCGGGGCTGGAGACGTGTGTGGGGAATTTCTACCTCACGCATTTACTGTAAAGCTGCTTACAAGCGGTTCTATAGGAGCGCCTTTTTAATTAGTGAGTGAAAGTCATGACTGCCAAAGGTTCTGCTCATGGACTCAAGGTTTCCCGAGTCACATGATCAATATCCCACTTCTCAGGGTGGATGACAGGCTGCTGCCCTCAGACTAAAGCAGCTCCTCAGGGGGAGGCTGGGTTTCCCTCAATGTGCAATGCTTGGGGCAGAGTGAGAGTTCTTCCCTTACATTCTATGGGGGGGGGGGGAGTTGTTGTTGTTGAGTGTGAAGGGAGAAGAGAGACAGACGTGGCCTGTGACAGGTGCCCAGTGGCAGGAGAAAGCAGAGAAGACATTTTCCCCACAAGAGGGTGCCATGCAATCAGATAACTGAAGGGAAGGTTGGAGAACACTAGCCTGAGGTCTTGATGAAGGAGAGACTGCACACATGCAGGTCACAGAACAACATGCTCTGCCGATCAAGACATGGCTGTGTGATACCATCATGCACACTGCATGGTGGATACTGCTTCCTAAATTGTATGGGGCCAAAAAGGTTCAGAGAACCTGATTAAACTGTCCAAGTATCTATACTGAAAAAAAAAATCAGTCTCCTGCATCATGTAGTTTCATCAGTAACAGCATGCATGGGGATCGGCAGAAATAGAAATCTGTGACGGGACCACAAGGCCAACAACAGCAGGCTACAAGTGACACAGATCGGAGTGGAGTCCATCAAATCCAAAAATACCCTAACTGATGGTGACTTTCCTAAGCACTCGATTGCCTTGCATTATCGGGTCTACATCATTCATACAAGACGGAAAATGTTACCTACCCTTCAGTAATGTGTTGTGTTTTGGAAAATGTATCCTTTCAGCCCTTCTTTTCCATCATGCTGCTTGAGGGACGAATTGAAGTGCATGTCAACTCTGGGGACGGGACCAGTCTGAGGAAGGCCCTCCTGCATGCCCCCACCGGCTCCTACAGTGATGGACAGGAACACTCCATCTCCCTGGTTAGGAATCGGAGGTACTTAGCTCCAGGGCCTTGCCGAGATGAGCTTGAGGAAGCTCCTTAGCTTGTCGGACACTCAGTGTGATTGACACCTGGTGATTGACACTCGGTATGACTGACACTTGGTATGGTTGACACCCCATGTGACTGACACCCAGTGTGACTGGAATGGTTGGCATGGAAGGCATTGACAGTCATAGTTCTTACCATTTCAAATGCCGGCACTCTACCACAGAGTCAACTCTCTTGTAGTTTGTAGCGATGTGTTTGTGAAATTTTCATAGTTGAGAGCCATACCTTTGCCCTCTATTTAAGCCCTATATGAACTACTTACAAACTGGGTGAATGTGGTGGTGAACAGCAGGCTGGCTTTGGTGGGCAGTATTGTGCCCACAGTAAACACCGTCCTATCAATGTTCCCTGTATTTCCATATCCAACTGTAGACCTTCTGTTTGAGGGATGCTGGGTGTTTTCACAACAGAAAAAAAAAAAAAACATGTTTGAGTACACACCCTTATCTCTTATACTCAATCGAGCTTAGTGATGTATTCGTAGGTTTTACTCTTTGATATTTGATGTTGAGCTTCAGGTTCCCATGTTTTGGATTCACATACAATCCATGCCAAAATTTTTCTGTAGGAAAAAATTATCATCCCAAAAGGAACTTGCTAGAATTACATATGAAAATGGAGCTCTTCTTTGTACTTAAAAAAAAAAACAACAACTTGTTTTCTCCTTTGATGTGGTAGAGTTATCACCATACAAGTGGATGAGAACAGTCCCGTAGAAATGAAGTTGGGTCCATTAACAGAAGGAAAGACGATCGACATATCCAACCTGTACATAGGGGGACTTCCGGAGGACAAGGCGACCCCGATGCTCAAGATGCGGACTTCGTTCCATGGGTGTATTAAAAACGTGGTCCTTGACGCTCAGTGAGTGTGACTGTTTCCCATCCTGTTCTTGCGCTTTGTCATCTGCCAATGGTGGGAGATGTTCTCCAGGCTCAGCCATTATAAGGGAACTTCCTTGGCCTATCATGACTGGCTCTCCCAATGGATCTTTTATGGTCAACATGGCAATCAGATCTGACCATCAAATAGTATTTAGAAAAAAAACCATCACTGGCTACCTTTGTGTGTGTAGTGTAGAGTACTGAGCTGGGCTTTGATGCATGGTGGGCAGTTACTCTACCCCCGAGGTACATCCCCATCCTTAAGTGTACCTTTACAAGAACCCAACTGGATTGCTAACAGCTACATCTTCTTCATGGTTTCTCCCGAGACAGTTGCTATATGGTTAAATTTTGCACGTTTCCACTCTCTGTGAAGAAGAGAATTATTATGTGCACAGATGTTGCTTGTTCCTCCTTTCCCAAGCTCTAGTCACATTGGAGTCGTGGGGAAAGTGGTGTCAGAACCTAGCGACCAGCATCTGCCTACAGGAAATCATAACGTGGTCAGTAGGAGGAGTTATTGATTCCATCCTTGCTAGGCTGCTGGAGGCACTTCCTGAGGACAAGGGGACTTCCGATGCTCCGGATGTAACCTCGAGAGATGGCAGGGGTCTTTCACAGTCACAGTGACCTCTGAGAAGTTACCTTCTCGGAGTCCCTGAACAGAGCAAGAGGAGACCTGTGGTTGCACAGACTCTGGTGCAAGAGCAGAACCTTACTCAGATATCTGTAGATTTATATACAGTCACCAGTTGCCCATCCATCCCTCTACTGATGAGGCAACTTCATGCTCCTAAAAGCCACGAGGCTTTGGAATGCATAGTCAGGTATAGCTTTGGTAGTCGGGTATAGCTTTGGGAGGTGCCAGTGAGGTCCAGGCTGCTGTGGGATTGTGGCCAGAGCTTCTTGGTAGAGAGACCAGAGACAAGCACAGTTCAGAACAAAGAACCAGTATTAAATGGAAACTGCTGCCCAGTGGGGTGGGGAACCAGAGACTCGATGACCTGAGAGCCCAGCCTACAGCGGTGACAGTCTTGACTCTGGTCTAAGCTCAGGACCATCCAGGTTGCCAGCATCATCCAGGTTTAGGGGTACCAGCATCTTCCAGGTTTAGGGGTGTATGCTTATTTTAATCAGAACCAAACAGAAAGAGTGGTGTGCCCATGTAACTTGGGCACCGTGAAGGATGGTTGGCTTGGTTACCCTAAGAGAAATGGATCAGTGGTTTAAAATGGGTTCTAATTACCACTTTAATCAAATGATTAGGTCCCCACGCTCCTCCAGGGCCTTTTCATTACAGTGCTCTCTCGTTTGTCTGTAGACTTTTGGACTTCACCCATGCGACTGGCTCTGAGCAAGTAGAGCTGGACACATGCTTGCTGGCAGAAGAGCCCATGCAGAGTCTGCACAGAGAACACGGGGAACTCCCTCCGGAGCCCCCAACTCTACCACAGCCTGTAAGCATGGCATCCCTTCAGTGGGGGTCATCCAGGTCTGGTCAGGAGAAAGCCACTGGCTAGGAGGAGTGAACCCAGGCAGACAGATTCCGAGAAAGCCAAAAGTGATCCAGGAAGCAATGGGAACGCAGGAGTCAGGACAGCTGGGGGAGAGCATACGGAAAGAGCACACGGAAAGAGTCCCAAGAGGGCACTGGAGCTGGGAAGGAGGGGAAAGTACGCCAGCTGTGCCCTCTCCCTGCCTCCCAGTTCCTCAGCTGTCCCTCCCATGGGCAGACTACCTGAGAGTCATTTGTCTCTCTGGGGACTGAGAAGTGACTTTAAGGATCTGATCAACCACTGGAGGGATAGGGTGGAAGCTCTTGTCTGTGGATGACTCAGAGTTGGCACCCCAAGTGGTTAGTGTACCATGAGAGTTTTGATGGTTTCCCTAATGCCCCTGTAATGTGTCAGATTTAGGTGGGGGAAGCGTGGAAGGAAGCATGTCCCCGAGTCCCTGGGTGTGATTCAGTGTTCAAGTACGGGAGTTTGGTCCATTGAGGGAAATCTGGTCACGGCACTTTATTTTCTCCCCTTCCGACTTCTCAGAAGATGGTGTGTAGTTATTCCAGTGCAGCACTGTCTCTGCTGGGCCCCGGAGTTCAAGCCTGTTTCCTAGTTGTAAACCCACATAGCAGACTCGGCATCCTGTGTGAGACGATGTGGAGGCAGCCAACACTGCCAAAGGCCCTGCCCTGTGCTCCTGGCTTCTGGCTAGGGTCCTGGGCCCTTCAAGCCCAGTTTTTATTTCCATTTCCTGTACCTATTATGTGAATTGAAGGGCCTGTGAGATCTGAGGGCACTGTTGTCTCCCTGTGGTGTCCCAGCTGTGGCTGCCTTTTAGCCACCAGTGTCCTCGGGCCATCCTCATGATCCCTTAGGCCCAAGGAAGTCTCATAGAGGAACCCCCATCTATCATCCGAGGGAAGGTGAGCTGGAGTAATGGTGAGAAATGGCAGGAAGCTGAGATTGTTCTTTGGGGAGAAAGGCACTGAGGGGTTCATAGTTTAGGATAGAGATCCAGACGAGTCAAACCACAGTGGTGGCAGCTGCTGTTCCATCACGGTGGCTTCTGGAACATTTCCTTTATGGAAGAACATGGTAGAGGTCCTGGCTACCCTGGCTCAGGGTCCCTATGCACCTCTTACAGGAACTGTGCGCAGTAGACACGGCTCCGGGGTATGTGGCAGGTGCTCACCAGTTTGGCCTCTCGCAGAACAGCCACTTGGTGCTCCCTCTGAATCAGTCTGATGTCCGGAAGAGGTAAGCCATTTTCCTCAGGTCACTCTGAGGTTCTCCTTACCAGACGATGAGGAAAGCATGGTGCTAGCTTCTGAAATAAGTATATCCGCTCATATCCAACAGATTCAGTGGTCCACACGGACCCAGACAAGGATGCCCTGTATCCCAGGCCCCTAATGATAGCATACTCTGCATTGCCCTAAAACAACTGAAGGCTTTCCTGGTGACCTGCATGGGAGTCTTGCTCGTTTTTGTCATTCAGAGCTCAGCTAAAATGTCATAGTTGTTCACTTTAATTACTTAGTACAGTGACCCGTGGGCCTCTCTGGGATGTAGCAGTGATATGGTTCTAGCCTCGGTTTCAAGGTTTCAGGAATTCCTTCTCATTTTTACCATCTTAGAAAGTTCCCATCAGCCATCTGTGCCATGAATGGGAGCGTGAGTGAGTGAACACCTCCTCTCTCTGGAGACTGTGAGGCTGGTGTACGATAAAGCAGCAGTGGGTTCTCTCTCTCGTGGAGGTCACCTTAAGCACTGGAAGCTGACCTTCCCGGTCACCGGTGTTGAGTCCCTGTCCTCCCTCAGGCTCCAGGTGCAGCTGAGCATTCGGACATTTGCCTCCAGTGGCCTCATTTACTATGTGGCTCATCAGAACCAAATGGACTACGCCACGCTCCAGCTCCAAGAGGGCCGCCTGCACTTCATGTTTGATCTCGGCAAGGGCCGGACCAAGGTCTCCCACCCTGCCCTGCTCAGTGATGGCAAGTGGCACACAGTAAGTTCCCCGGAGGCCCTGTCACCTGTCCCAAACTCTCTCCCTGCATCTGTGGTGGTAATTCCATTTTCTTGATGGGAATCTGTGCCTTTTGGCCCTTCATTGTCGCTAGGTTTGACATCTCCCACAAATGGTGTACGCATCGTCTCAGCAGGGCCCCATTCTACTCCCTGAATTTCTCCAGACACTTGTTCAGTGTTGAACACCCAATAAACATCCAACTGCTGGCGAGAGAACGAATCAGAGGTCTCAAATCCTGTTCTTGACTTGGCAAGAAGCCAGAGTCTTAGGGTTTCATTTCTGTGAAAAGACACCATGACTGCCGATGGCAACTTGTCCAAAGAAACCGTTTAATTGAGTCTGGTTTAGAGTTTCAGAGGTTTAGTCCATTATCAGCCTCAAAGCAGGAAGCATTGGCACTTTGTAGGCAGACATGGTGCTGAAGAAGGAGCTGAGAGTTCTACATCTTGATGCACAGGCAGCAGGGGTAAGACTGTCACACTAGACCTAGCTTGAGCATATGAGTCCTCAAAGCCCACCTCCACAGTAACACACTTCCCCTAAGAAGGACACGCCCCCTCCAAGAAGGACACACCTCCTCCAAGGAGGACACACCTCCTCCAAGGAGGACACACCTCCTAATAGGGCTACTCCCTATTTAAACACATGAGTTTATGGGGGACATCCCTCTTCAAACCACCCCAACCAGTGACCTGAAAGAACTGTGCTGCTCATCGAAGCGCCTGCTGATAACCAGGGCTCGGAAGCTCTGCGGTAGAGTCTCCCCATCTCCTACCAGCCTCAATCTAGTCTTTGCCACAGCAGGCCACGGGCAGAGCCATCCGCCAGGGTTTGGTCTGAGCTCTCACCGATCTTAAGGAACACACGTCCCTAAGCAGACTTCCGTTAAAGCTTTCTCGCATGATTTGCAAATTCTGGGTGTTTTCATTTCCCGTAGGTCAAGACAGAATACATTAAAAGGAAGGCGTTCATGACTGTTGACGGCCAAGAGTCCCCCAGTGTGACTGTGGTGGGCAATGCAACCACGCTGGATGTGGAAAGGAAACTGTACCTCGGAGGCCTTCCCAGCCACTACAGGGCCAGGAACATCGGGACTGTAAGCAGAGGCTTGTGGGTTGGTGGAGGACCATTATGTTCCAGTGCTCTTGTTCCCCTGCCCCAATCGACTTGGGGGGAAGCCCAGCAAATCTGTATGTGCACATTAGTGAGAGAAGCTCTTTAAATGCAAGCAGTGTTTTAGCAAGAAATGAAGAAAACACTTCCAGGGCATTATCACTAAAGGACCGGATTGAGAGAGCAAAGGGGGTGGGGGGTGTTCACATGAGGAATTGCCACTGTTAAACTTTAGAAAGCAAGACGCTGTCATAATGTGTGCTATTGAGGGAGGCTTAATGAAGCACAAGAAAACTACATTCTATCTCATCATCAGCTCCACCTACTCTCTTGTCTCCATTGCTTTAGATCACCCACAGCATCCCTGCCTGCATTGGGGAAATCATGGTTAATGGCCAACAGCTGGATAAAGACAGGCCCTTGTCTGCCTCTGCTGTGGACAGGTGCTATGTCGTGGCTCAGGAAGGAACTTTCTTTGAAGGAAGCGGATATGCAGCTCTTGGTATGTGCTGTTAGCTGCCTGAAGGAACTCCTTGGGTTTAGTGTGTTCTCTGAAATGATGTGGATCCATCTCTGATAGGATGAGACCCCGCTAGAGAGGCTGCCTAAGGCCATGTTTGTTTACTTGGTGTTCTGGTCTGTGCCTAACTGTTCATGCAAAGCCTGCACCAAAAAGGGCACATTCCCTGTCTAGGTTAATAAAGACCCTTGAATTGAAAGGCAGGCATGCACGCCTGTTATTCCAATGCTCGGAAGGCTGAGGCAGGAGGATCCCAAATTGTATATCAATCTGAATGATAATAATGATAGCATGTCTTTAAAAATAAGAACACGAAATACTAAGAAGAATCAGGGCTCTGGTAGGAGACGAGGTAGGGAGCCCGAATGCAATGCGCTGATCAGATTGTCTTTTAGCCCCAGCCATGGTAACAACTGCTCTCTAGTGCCAATATTCATCCAACGGTCATGATGCCCTCCAAGATACACATTAATTAAGAAGGCTAACAGGGAGAGACTATCAAGCTGGATGTATCTAGGGCCCAAGGGATCAGATGCAGGTGAAGGAAGTCCCTGACCACCCTCTGTTCTGGTTCATGACCGAGTAACTTCTTCAAAGGCGGTCTTTTTATCTGGGCTTGTTCATGCACGCCTGCAATTTCAGCACTCAGGTGGCAGAGGCAGGAGGATTGCAAAGCTGGTGGCGGTCTGGTGACATAGCAAGGTTCTATCTTAGAAGAAAAACAAAAACTAAGTGTTTCTTCTTATGAGCACTGAAGTCTGAGGGATGGGTGGGGATACAGCTGACCCAGATCTTGAACTTGGCCAGAACCATGAAGGCTTGCCCAGCCCAGCACTGTCCAGCCTGTGGGTTCTCACCATAACAGTGCTACCTTGTGTTTTTCAGTCAAGGAAGGTTACAAAGTTCGATTGGATTTAAATATCACACTGGAGTTCCGTACTACCTCTAAGAATGGCGTCCTCCTGGGAATCAGCAGTGCCAAAGTGGATGCCATTGGCCTAGAGATTGTAGATGGCAAGGTAGGTGGTCCACCTGCAAGCCCTGCCTACCCTACCAGAGGCAGAGCAGAAATTGCTTAGATTCAAGTTTCTTATTATCCACTTCATTAATGGAAAAAAGAGAATTTTCCATTAGTATTTTAAAATAAGGCCTAAAAAGCTATGTTCAGAGTAACTTCTTTTCATACATTTGAGTTAATATAGCATTTCTGACTGCACTTTACCAGAAGCAATATGCCCGTATTATGCCCTGTCTCTTCTAATAAGTTTTAACTATTCACTTGCAAATAAGCAGAGTCCCATAGATTTGCAGTGAAATGAACACGCATGTCCCCACCCCCAGGCTTCTCATAATCAGGTCAGGCTTAGCCCACACTGAATCCCCAAGGGACAGTGTCACAACCCCCAGGAAGCCATAAGATGGACTACGTGTGCACCCACCTATGTGCATAGCTTGTGATATGCAAATGAAACCATCACTGCCATCAAGATCCATAGCAACCATGGCATTACCACTAGACTCTTCCCGAGGTGCTCCTTGGTAACCACAGGCCCCAGACCCTGCCTTCCTTGCCCTTGGCAACCATTGATCTGCCTCTACTGCCTTGCGGGAGAGAATTGGGCGTGTATGCTATGCTACCCTTAAGCCACAGAAACCATGGATGCTGGAGTCTTGGGGTGCCCTCTCCTGCAATATGCTTGGCCACCATGAGTGAGATGCTGGAATCTTCCTTTTGGAAGGCAAGGGATATGGTCCCTCTCGGATTCACATGCTAAAGTGCTCCCCACTAGCATCTCTCAGAGTCTGGTGTTTAAAGAGGCCATTGGGAGCTAGTGAGATGGCTTTCTGAGCATAAATGCCTGCCTGATGTTAATATTAATGACATCAGTTCAGTCTCCAGGACCCACAGGGACAGAAGGAAAGAAAAAACAAAAAAACAAAAACCAATTCCAGCATTGACTTCTGTGTGCTCAGACATGGGCACATGCACAAGCCCACACAATAAATATGTGTGAATCAAAAGTAACTCAGTTAAAACGAGATCATTAAGTGGGCTCTGAGCCAGTGTGACTGTGACCAGCAGGACACACACACACAGGAGACCAGGCACAGAGAAGGCTCCTTGCATGCTCCATGCATTCATTTACTTGCTTGGATTGCGTATTTTTCCTTTTCGGTTCTTGGCCCTTTAGGATTGCCTATGGTGGGGTCAGGGGAGACTGGCAAAATTCCCCTTGCCTTGTCCTTCACCTCTCCTCTTCCCGCCTCAATTAAAAAACAAAAAACAAAAAACAAACAAACAAATAAAACCCTACCTTCATGACAGATTGCTGCCTCAATGCTGTGGTGTAGAGCCAACTTTTCTTCTCATCCTATACTTAAATATAATTTTTTATAAATTTATATATTTTTTGAAAACCTAACATCTATTTACAAGTTTTTGCATGATATCTAAAAAGAAAAAAATTATCAGAAGTGTAAAAGCTATGAAAAATGTAATTTTCTGTTGTTCTCTGTATTTTACTTTTTTTGTTTTGTTGTTGTGTTCTATATATTACTTCTTACTCTCTTGCAACTTTATTTAGTGTTCTTTCCAAAGCTCTGCAATATACATCTTTAGTGTGTCACACACACAGTGTGCTCTGAAATAGTAGTGGTCTTGTAGGTATCTGGTCCAAAAGAAACTTGGGGCAAATGCTAACCATGGTGCCTACTGGTGTACCAAAACACACATTGGCGCCCATACTCACTCAGTACCTGTGGCTCCCCTCAGCTCTTCTCAGCCCACTACTATCCTAAACTTCTCCAGCCCTTGGGCTTTGCTTCCTCCAGCTTCTGGTTCCTATATGACTCTGTCATTATGGCCCTGTGTCCACACTCTCTCTCCCCAGTTTGGTCTACTGGTCATATTTAGTCTATGCTTTCTCTGCCCACTCTGGACTCTCCCAGATGCCTCCGGCTATACTCTTCCCATCAGCCATACCTTGGAGCTATGTTCTCAGCTTTCCACAGTAGGCAGTGTGGGAAACTTAGAACAGCAGGCTTGAAACTCTCACCTCCCTCAGTTATCAGAACCACATAATGGTGGAGCTTTAAACCCAAAACTTGACTTGCCCAGCTCTGGAGGCTAGAAGTGTAAGGCTTGGCAGGGTTGGCCTCTCCTGAGGCCCCGCTCCTTGGCCTGTACATGGCTATCTTCTCCTCACATTGACTTTTCTCTGGGTGCCTGTGCCCTGATGACTCTGATAAGCACACAGATTAAAGTTCACCATAGTGACCTCCTTTTAACCTAACAACCTCCTTAAGGTCCCCATTATCTGAATATCATCATATTCTGACAGATGTTAGGGGTTAGACCTCAAGTGTGTGGACAGCTTTTGGAGTGACACCATTTAGCCCAGAACCCCTCTCTGCCCTTTGCAAAGCCCTGGCTTTTTGTTCATGGCTCCCTGTTGTGGAGCATCTGTGCCTGGTCAGGGAAGTTAGCAAGTGATTGTGATTGGACAGTCCAGTTTCTGGGGAAACTGCAGACTCCTGAAAATGTCCTGAAGTGCCCTGAGAATGGAGCACTGATTTTGGAACTGTGGGGGGCTGGATGGAGTCCCAGTGTTTTAGGAGGTGATCCTCCACTGTCGTTGTTTGTCACGGTCATTGCTCCTTGTTTCCAGAATCCTATGTAGTCCTCTGCTCTGAGAACAATTCATGAATGTGCTGTGCTCCATGGCTTCTTGGCCTTCTGGCTGAGATCCAGTGGGGGGGGGGGGGGAAAGGCAGTGGTCCTAAATGTAGAGAACTCACCCAGGCATTTGCATCGTCCAGGTCTTATTTCACGTCAACAACGGTGCCGGAAGGATAACAGCCACCTACCAGCCCAGAGCCGCCAGAGCTCTCTGTGATGGCAAGTGGCACACACTCCAAGCCCACAAAAGCAAGCACCGCATCGTCCTGACTGTGGACGGGAATTCCGTTAGGGCTGAAAGCCCCCACACCCATTCCACCTCGGCAGACACCAACGATCCCATTTATGTGGGTGGCTATCCTGGTATGTGTGACTCCCTATTCGGTTTATCCACACCGGAGGCTCAGTCCTGTGAAGGTGTAAATGCAAAGGATCATGGGGTAGGGATTGAAGGATGCATAATTTAATGACAAGTCCCACTGTTTTAGACAAGTGGTTTGAAGTACTGGACCTAAACTTTTTTGGGGAAATTTAGCATAACCCCCATCACGTACAAGTTTCTCACTGAGAACGTTGGCTCTGCCGTGACATAACTGGATAATCTCACCTCTGCCCTAGATGACCTCAAGGCTGGAGTCTAAGTCAGGCATAGGCTGGACTCATCCTCCTGTATCAAATTTGCATTTGAAATGTCCCAAGAAATTATTGCAGAGCCTCAACACCTGCTTGGTGACTTTTCAAGTCCCAACTAAGCCCTCAAGTCACTGCCTAAAAAAATTTAGCAGGAATTCTGCTATCCACTAAACCCACATGTGTTATGATTTGAGAGTCGTTTGAGGTCATTTTTGTCTCTTTTAATATACCCTATCTCAACAAAATTAAGCAACCCTTGTCCCTTTCTCCCTGAACAGCCCACATCAAACAGAACTGCCTGAGCAGCCGGGCCTCATTCCGGGGCTGTGTGAGGAACCTCAGGCTGAGCAGGGGCTCACAAGTGCAGTCCTTGGACCTGAGCCGAGCCTTTGACCTACAAGGAGTCTTCCCTCATTCCTGCCCCGGGCCTGAGCCCTAAACTGTCGCCAGCCTCTGCCCTTGGAATCATCGCCAACGCATGGAAGAGAGCAGTTTGTGAACTCAAGCAGCTCAGCTCCCATTCCCATCCCATTGCCATCTCAGGTTATGTTTCCAGAGGAAAATGCTGTATTTATGTTGAACTAAAGCCACACGGACAACAGATACCTCTATTAAATGGTTTAAAACGTCAGTGGAATTAATGGTCTCCTCTTTTGAGTTTTTCAGATGGGACTTTGTGGGTGTGGGATTTTTCTGCTGAAGACTCGATAGTGTTCACTGGTTTGCATTTTCAGCATACAAAAAATGAAATGTCACAGCAGGCTGTATTAGATGAGAGCATAGAATGGATAATTCTGTTTTTTAACGTTTCATACACTGGGTAGACGGTCAGGATCTAAGCACAGCCTAAGCTGGTATTTTTACCAAAGCTTTGTTCAAAGGCTGACAATGGGATCCAGAGCCTAAGCCACACTGTATTACGAGGGTTGGGATATAGTTAGATGCCTCTCAACACAAGCAACTGGGAAAATGGGGCTGATTTTCTAAGGACTTGATGTCAACAAATGCCAGTCTCTAGAGGGGACATGTCAGTGGTTCTCATTTCTTTTCATCAGACACAACTGTGTGCAGTGCAGGCTGGCCTTGAACTTGCTTCATAACGGACACCAGCTTCCCTTCCCAGTTCCCTCAGCCTCCTCCCTGACCCCTCCATGCTGGGCAGGAGATGTTAAATGGTTTTCTGGGCTTGCCTTCCTGGCATCTCTGTGCCTAGCACAAGGATGTCAAAGCCACTATTTTACCTGAGAGTTATGAGGACAAGGAAATTATGTGTGTTTTCTATGAACAAAGTGATAGAAAATTTGACAGAGAAACAGGAAATATAAAAACAAACAAAATGAAAGTTCTTTATTTGTTTACTTTGTGGGCAGGGTGTCGCTACATAGCCCCAGGTGTTCTGGAACTCACTATGTAGAGTAAGCTGAGATCCAACTCTGCGATCCCACTGCCTCTGCCTCATGAGAGCTGGGGTTAAAGGTGTGTGCCATCACTCTTGGCCATCGAATAGAGTTCTAAGGGTCCAAGACTCCTATTTCTGCATAATAAAGCTAGCCATGGCCAACTCACAGGCAACATCATAGTAAATATTAAAAGGTGAAATCACTCCTTTGAGAGCTGGAAGAGACATCTGCCGATTCTACTCCCACTATTCGTAATCAATACATGGGGGAAGTCCTAGCCTATCAGTTAGGTAAGCAGACAAGAAGCATATAACCAGGAAAGGAGACGGTCAAACTATCCTGATTTGTAGAAAAACATAAAGGTTCTCCCAAAAGACTATTAAGAGGGATGAATTCAGTAACGCTGCAGGCTATGAAACCAACATGTGAAAATCAGTAGTTGTCATCCCAGTAACAAGAATCATGAGGGGAAAAAATGTGAAAATAATCCCATTCACAATCACCCAAAAAAGAGGGGGAGGGTAAGAAACGGACCCTGGAGGGTAGAAGGGGAAGAAGAGGGAGAATCGAGAGGAGCAGGATCCAAAAGTCTAAGAGGAAGAGTGAGTAAAGGCTGTGCAAAACAAAGCAACACTGACAAACAGAAACTGAAGGAGGTCGGCCGTGGTGGTGCACGCCTTTAATCCCAGCACTTGGGAGGCAGAGGCAGGTGGATTTCTGAGTTCTAGACCAGCCTGGTCTACAGAGTGAGTTCCAGGACAGCCAGAGCTACACAGAGAAACCCTGTCTCGAAAAACCAAACCAAACCAAACCAAACCAAACCAAACCAAACCAAACCAAACCAAACCAAACCAACAGAGTGAGTTCTAGGACAGCCAGAGCTATACAGAGAAACCCTGTCTCGAAAAACCAAACCAAACCAAAACAAAACAAAAAAAGAAAAAAGAAGGAAAGAAAGAGAGAAAGAAAGAAAGAAAGAAAGAAAGAAAGAAAGAAAGAAAGAAAGAAAGAAACTGAAAGAGATGTATACTCAGAAACCCGTGCAAAGACAAGAGTCCCCCCACGTTTGAACTGGGAGAATTTATATTGATTTAGAAAAAAAAAAGCCTATATTATCCAAAGTAACTTTGTTTTAAATGCAAATACCCATGACATTAAAATACCCATGACATCCTTCACAGAAGTAGAGGAGATAGCTCTGAAAAGCATATAGGAACACCCAAGAGTTGCCCAAGCAATCGCTATTTTAAAGATTTTTCTTTTTTATTGATGTGCGTGTTTTTCTCTGTGGGTGACTGAATTGGACAGAAGAGGGTATCAGAGCCCCCCCCCCCCCGGAGCTAGAATTAGAGGTTTAGAGTTCTGAGATGTGGGTACCAGAAATTGAACTCAGGTCCTCTGCAAGAGTGGCAGGCCCCTTAACCCTTGGAGCCATCCATCTCTCTAGGCCTGCAAGCTGGAGAAAAAGACCAAACCCGAGGTCCTTATAATGTCTCATTTTGAGCAGTACTAAGAGCTGTAGTCACCAACACTGACATAAAAACAGAAACAAACCTACCCATTGATTTAATTTCTATCCCCAATAAACTCGTATACAAATGCACAATCCAGTTATTATATTTATAAGCTATGAGTCTAGCGTGGGCAACCTATCGCCCTACTAACCTCTTTCTCAGCTATGAGGAAGATCCTTGCTGCTTCCAATTTCTCCCAGCCACATGGTTCTTCTCCATCTTCTCTTCCTCCTCCTTCCCTTCCCCTCCTCCCTTCCCCTCTTCCTGTCTCCCAGACCTCCTGTCCCACTTTTTACTTCCACTGGCCAATCACAGTCTAGCCTTTACTTGGCCAGTAAAAATGGGCAAAAAGTTCACATGATATCACCTGAGTATGTGAGGGCAACCCCTTTTGAGGAAGCAAAATTAACGTCAGAAAACAGTGCCAGGGCAACCCACAGCACCTACCCATCCATAGCCACCATTTCTTGGCAAAACTATCCAAAAACTGGTATGGGAAAAATGACCCCCTTCAATAAATGGTGCTGGGGAAAGTGTACATCCAGATGAGAAGTATGGAGTTTTGATTCTGATCTGCAGTGCTGTGCAAAACCTAACATGGACCAGATGTCTAAATGCAAGGCTTCACTGGGGACACTTCAGGACACAGGCATAGAGAATGGATTCAGTGTAGCCTGGACGATACAGGAAGCAAAAGAGAAAACGTGAGTACAGAAAACCAAAAGGCTCCCCAAAGCAAACCATGCAGACAATGGGAGGAAATATTTGTCAGCCACTGAACAAGCAGCAGTGTTCTTAACCACGGAGCCATCTCTCCAGCCTCTGAGCTCATGTATGGATTCTGCTCCTACCTACTGCAGAGCTTTGGGGAAACTACCTCTTTAAGCCTTCCTCTTTATATCTGTGCAGTGACTATTGATACTTCTCATAGAGTAGGTGAGGCGATTTTATCAAATGAAATTTCACATGGAACGCTCCTTATTAGCTCTGGGTTGGGAGCAAGTTCATGATCACCGTTACTGTACTAAGCGCCTTTGCATGCTGCTACCAGACTCAATCTCCTCCATAACTAACAAGGTATCAGAAAATATTCTTAATGAGTTGTGGTAATCTAAGCCGAAGGAATTAAATGATTACCCCCAAACCATTAGCTCCAGTCTTCCTGGCAAGTGGTATGAAGGTGAGCTGCAGCCAAACATGAAAGGACAAGGGTTTCAGTGAACATAAGGATTTGAGCAACTGGACCAGGATAACCCCATTCCTGATACCAGCAGCCATTTTGACCATAGACCAGGCCACAGCTACTCACTCTGACAAAGTGCAAGTGGTATAATATTAAGAGTTAACCATACAGCATATTTTAAGCCCGTGGGTAATGCAGAGGCCATGCAGTCTCTTTCCTTGCTGTGTCTTGGTAGCCCCAACACCCACTGCAAAAGAAAGTCCCAAATTAGCCCCTTAGTTGGAGTTAGTGTTCTCATACATCCTTCCAATGATGAGTAAGTCAGTGTAAGGACATGACAGTGGGGCGCGACGATGAGATGTAGCCATTCACTTTGCAGCAGCTCCCGCCTCTCACAGATGCTGCCAGGCACTCTGTGGTCTTCTCACTTGGGAAATGTGTTTACAGATCCCGTTTTGTTTGTATTGATATTAAGGTTCAATACCTCACGTCATGCACACCCTAACTCTCCGCCCTGTTCCTCGTCTCCTGTCTGGGAATGGGCCTGGCTGCAGACCGTTGCTGTCAACCTCTCCCTATCCATAAGGAGTTTAAAAAGACGTCATCCTTTAACAACACAGACTCTAAATCTCTTCAGAGATACTCAGGCAGCGCACCTTGGGGACTGGAGCCTGGGTTCTCCTTGGAGCCCCCAACATGCTGATAATAACCATTCCAATGAATTACTCAGTGCCTAGCCATCATCAGTGTCATTGTGACCCACCCCCTCATCCAGCCAAAACCCAACAACAGCCTGCAGAAAACAGCAAACAGTAGATTAAGAAAGCTAGGACTATGCATCCTCGGCCCATGCTTGGGACTTCACGTTCCTAGGCCAAAAGGAGTCATGGCCCTTATTTCCCAGAGTGCTCAGTAGGGTAGCTGTGAGATGTGTAAGATCTCCAGGCATTTAAGTGATCTTCACCCATCAGAAACAACATCTCTCCTGCTGAGTATCACAGGATTCATCTGGAAGACTTGCCCTTTGTCTAGTACCCTCTGGCACTTTTTGTTGTTGTTGGAGAGTGAAAATCCATTTTGCATCTCTCCACAGAGCAGTGGTGGTGGTGGTGGTGGTGGTGGTGGTGGTGGTGGTGGTGATGTGGTGGAGCTTATTTTTCAGTGCATGGAGATCAGGTTCTGCTGAGTGGCTTGCTGGTCTTCCTCCGCATGTAGATTTGTCTGACTTCATGCAGTGGTCCTTGTTACCTATACCTGGTGATGAATTTTAGGTAGCATAAACGGGCAGAAAGCTTTCAAGTGGAAGTAAGAGAGTCCGTGGACTTTCTCCAGGAGAGATGGACTGGTTGGTTAGCCTTTGACAGCTTGACACACACCAGAGCAGCCTGGGAAGCTGAGACTTCAACTGAAGAATTGTGTCCATCAAGTGGTCTGTGGGCATGTCTGCCAGACATTTTCATGATTGGAGATGGGTGTGGTCATGATTGGAGATGGGTGTGGAAAGGCCTGGGCTCACTGTCGTCCCTGGGGAGGTGGTCCTGGGTTGTATGAGGAAGCAGGCTGAGGGAGCCATGGAGAGGAAGCTAGTAAGCAGCACTCCTCCATGGTCTTGGCTTCCGTTCCTGTCAAGTCCCACTCAACCAGCAAGCAAAACTCAACCACCGGTTCTTCTTAAAGCAGTTTTACTCAGGCAGCTTCTTTCTTAAAATCCCCCAGCCTCTCTGGTTACAAGTGTTTTTCACTCCAGCCACAACCACGCCCCCACCAATCACCTCACCTCACCAGGCAGGCTTGCTCAGCCAATCAGGGATTAAGGGCGGGCCATCCATCAAACAAGGGCTTGTTTACAGCCTGGAGCAGATTTCTGTCCAGGGAGTACTGAACGGATCGGATCGGCTTCCCACAAGTTCCTGCTTTTTGTTTCCTGCCCAACTTGAATTCCCTGGCCTCCGTTGATGGTGGATCCTAACTTGTAAGTCAGAAAAAACCTTTCTTCCTCAGGTTGTTTTTTCTGGCTATGGTGTTTATCACAGCAGACTGGAAACTGGGTCATGGGCCCAATTTCCTCAAGTAGTCAGTGTTTTAGTCTTTGCCAGGATTTCTGTCTCTGGAAAATGCGTTTCTATTGTAGCATCCTTGGTGAGCAGGGCGTAGCAGAAGGTAGAGACTCCGGGGAATGCAGCTTATCAGAATGTTTGTTTCCTGCTGTGTCTGTTCCTGCTACTTGATGTTTGAAATCATTTCCATTTTCAACACTGGCAGAACATTTCCCTCGACACTTACGGAGTCTGCCACGCCATATCCTCTGAGGAAAAACCCACGGCGCCCCTTAGAGAGCTCTATCTTCTTGTGTCTGTGAGGCTTGCCAGTGTACAGAAGTCATGGATTTCGCAGAAGAAACTGAGCCGCTTCCGAGCCCACCACCTTTCGAGCCCACCACCTGTTATTAAACGCGTTCTCACGCCCGGCCAGGAAGAACACAGCAAACCAGAATCTTCTGCGGCAAAACTTTATTGCTTACATCTTCAGGAGCAAGAGTGTAAGAAGCAAGAGAGCGAGAAAACGAAACCCCGTCCCTATTAAGGAGAATTATCCTTCGCCTAGGACGTGTCACTCCCTGATTGGCTGCAGCCCATCGGCCGAGTTGACGTCACGGGGAAGGCAGAGCACATGGAGTGGAGAACCACCCTCGGCACATGCGCAGATTATTTGTTTACCACTTAGAACACAGCTGTCAGCGCCATCTTGTAACGGCGAATGTGGGCGCGGCTCCCAACATCTCCCCCTTTCCTTTTAATAAGAGCAAATAGGCCACCCATATTAATGAGAGTGGAGATAGAGGTCAAATCCCCAGTGTGTAGGTAAAGGAGCCATGTACAGGATTAGCTCTTAGGCTCACAGGCTTTTACCCAGAGCAACCCTGACCTGCTCCCGTGTCGTTTTGCCTGGAGAGAAGGACACTTGGACACTCAACCTTCTTGAAAGATGACATGTCTCCCTAGAATAGGCTCATATATGCCGCAGAGCCTTTCTACTGCAGTGCTTAGCCGTGCAACTCTCTCGGGCTGCTGAAGCACACTCACTCTATCCCGTGCAATGAGACTAGCCTCGTGAGATGTAAGAGCTGAGTGGCCAGCGACCTATTGCCTAAGCATAGATAACCATATATCAGGGGGAGCTCCATGTTCTAGTCCTGCAAGCGCCTGGGCAATAACCACCTTGTCTCTCCTAGTTTGGGCCTTAAGCTTACAGACCAATCAAAGAAGCAACACTAATCCACAGCAAAGTGTATCTCCAAATAATATTAATTCCACCCATTTTTTAAAGAAGGAAAATGTTGAGGAGATCCAATTGGGTAATCCTTTGGTCAGCGACAGGTCCAAGCGCGTGGAGTTGACCTGAAGTCTCAATTCCCGAAGGGATCTGTTCAAATTCAGCCGTCCAATTTTGTAACATATACTGAAAAAGACTTTTTGACAAATTAGCTGCCCTAGTAAATTTAACATACTGAATGGAAATAACACACAATCCCGGAAACTTTTGTTCACATCCCAGCTGAGTTATTTGTCATAATACATTTAGTTGTATCTGGACAAGATCTATGAGTTGATTAACCAGCATGAGACCTCCCTGTATCTTGACATTAGGTGAGGCCTGTTTATCTATGACTGTAGTCACTGAGGCTGACAAAGTGTTAATGGTGTCAGTCGTCTGGACCTGTCCAGACAGAGCCAAGGCTGTCTGAATCAAGGCCAAACCCAGTTCCTAGTTAGTGGTAAAAAAGCAAGAGAATACTTGAGCATTATACATCACCGTCATTGGGAGTGGAAATGTCGACATTATCCCCCAACGCTGCTCTCTTTTTATTATTGACGCCCTGGACATCACCAAGACGAGGGACATCAGTATTCTCTTGGTCAGTCTGGATTTTTTGGGTGAGTCTTTCTGGTATCCAAAATGGGTTGTCTTCATTCTGTGGGAAAACACAGATAGCTCCCCTGGATCTTATCAAAATAGGATCCGGGCCATACCATTTATTATCAAGGACATTTTTCCATTTAACCATCTCATTGGGCCTATCTGGCTCTGAACAATGACGTTCAGCCGCAGTATGGCCATGAGCATCAATATTTAAAAAATTGAGTGTAAAGAGTGCCAAAGACACAGACACTCTTGGTGCTCGGGGTAAAATCTCTTCAATTCCCCTCTTCTGTTTTATAAGATAGGTTTTGAGGGTGCGATGCGCACGCTCAACAATACCCTGTCCTTGAGGGTTGTATGGAAGTCCAGTCAGGTGGGTCACATCCATCTGACGGCAGAACTGCTGGAATTTTTGAGATGTATAAGCTGGTCCATTATCAGTCTTAAGGAGTTTGGGTTTTCCCCAAGCACTCCATGCCTCAAGGCAATGTTGAATCACATGTGAGGCTTTTTCTCCGGTTAACGGAGAGGCAAACATGATGCCAGAACATGTGTCAATGGACACATGGAGATATTGAAGTTTTTCAAAGGAAGAAACATGTGTAACATCCATTTGCCAGACCTGTAGAGGTCGAATACCACGTGGGTTAATTCCCACATGAGGAACTGGCAAGAACTCACAGCAGCTTTGACATTGAGTAACAATGTCACGGGCTTCTTTTCTTGTCAAGGAGAAACGACTGCGTAATGTTTCAGCCGTCACATGAAAATTGTTATGAAAATTTCTTGCAGCCTCTACCGGGGATGATAGGGCAGCAGCCATCACTTTAGTGGCCTTATCTGCCAAATCGTTTCCCAGAGCCATGGGGCCAGGTAGGCCTGAATGGGCTCTAACATGAGTAATATAAACAGGAAATCTTCTAGATAACAAAACTAATTGTATCTGCTGAAAAATATTGGCAACTCTACTGGAAGGCTTAATCACTCCAGCCACTTCTAAAAGATTTACTGCATTAACCACATAACAGGAATCTGACACAATATTAAGGGGTTCTAAAAAGGTTTTTAAAACTTTTAAAACCACTAAACATTCTACCACTTGAGGTGAATTTTCATTATATTGTTTGGATACCACTTTACCATTAGCCACATAGGCACCTATGCCAGTTTTTGATCCATCAGTATATACCACAATCCCATTTTTAAGTGGGTTTCTTACTGTTATTTGTGGAAACACAACAGATTGATTTTGGGCAAACTGTAAGATTGGATGCTTTGGATAATGGTTATCTATTTTTTCTGAAAAGGAGGTAACTAAAACTGTCCAATCATTAGATGTGGCTGCCAAGGTTTGAACCTGTGCAGCGGTATAAGGTACAATTAAAAGATATGGACTTCGCCCAAAGTGGGTGATTGCTGCTTTTAGACCTTTAAGGGCAAGCTGTGCAATTGTATCAGGATACCAATCTATTATTTTAGCTGGGGATACGTTTGGATGGATCCACAACAATGGCCCATTCTGCCACAAAACTGCAGTTGGCAATTGTGCTGTCTTAAAGACACACAAACTGAAAGGCTGTGAATCCTCAATACGTTGTAATTGTGTATTCTGTAAGGCTTTTTCCACCTTTTGTAAGGCCTGGTTAGCAGCTAGAGTAAGAGTCCTAGGGGAGGAGATATGAGGATCTCCTTCTAAAATACCAAACAAAGGCCTTAACTCAGCGGAAGGAATCTTTAAAAAAGGTCTGAGCCAATTAATATCTCCCAACAGCTTTTGAAAATCATTTAAGGTATGGAGGTGATCTCTTCTTATCTCTACCTTTTGGGGCACAATCTTATCTGGGGACACCACAGAGCCCAAGAATTGTCCTGTATCAGAAATTTGGACCTTTTCTGTGGCTATCTGTAAACCCCACTGACTTAAAGTTTTAAGTAGAAAAGGATATGCCTTTTGTAGCATGGTAAGGTCTTTATGGCACAGGAGGATGTCATCCATGTAAAGGAGCAAAATTAAAGAGGGGAATTGTTCCCTCACTGGCAAAAGAGCTTCTTGTACATAAAGTTGACACATAGTAGGACTATTGGACATTCCCTGTTCTTGATGTCCTAACCCTTTTCCTTCTTTATAACCCATCTTTGCCATGATATTTTTTGCTTTAGCTGAATACCCTCCCGATGGGGCGTTTTCATTGGACAAAATAAGGCCCAAATGCTGCATAATATCCCTTCCCCAGAGGTTAACCGGGAGTGGGAGCACATAAGGTATGAATTTCCCTTGCTGTCCTTCAGAGGATTCCCACGTCAAGGCAACGGAGCTTATAGTGGGACATGATTGATATCTTAGGCCCTGTAATGAATGAGATGACTCTGTGGTGGGCCATGCTTTGGGCCACCAATGTGTAGAGATTATACTTTTATCTGCTCCGGTATCAAGGATGCCTTCAAACTCTTTTCTATTAATCTTAAGGCGGAGCTTAGGTCTATCATTTAAAGATACAACCAAATAGGCAGAATCATTTCTTGAGGAGCCCATTTTCTTTATCTCAGGTCCTGCAGATTTCTCCCTGGTATTATCAGGGAGGAGCAGCAGCTGAGCTATCCTATCTCCTTTACTAATAGAAAAAACGCCCTTAGGGCTTGAGCACAGGACCTGTATTTCAGGGGAATGTTGACAATCCATAACTCCAGGGTGGACTACTAAGCCCTGCAAGGTGAGTGAACCCCGGCCAAGAATAAGGCCCATGGTTCCCGGGGACAAGGATGGTATAGGCTCCACTGGCACTGGCTGAATACTCATTTGAGGCATTAATAGGAAGTCGGAGGCGGCACGCAGGTCCACCCTTGTGGGTCTTCCTGGGTCGCCTCTCTGACTGCTTTCTGGGTCCTGACAAACCGGTTCCCATATCTTTGAGGGCCCTGGGACCGAGGGCCCGATGACCCGTTTTTTGGCACATCAGTTGATTGACTATCAGGTGGGGGAAGGATTCTGCCCTTTATATCCCTCACAGAGCGACACTGGTCAGCTCTATGATAACCCTTGCCACACTTAGAGCAAAGAGTGAGAGTCCCCCCCTGTTTATCTGGAGCTCTGCAATCTTTCTTAAAATGCCCAGGCTTTCTGCAGTTAAAACATGTCCTCTGATTATTTCTGCCCATGGAGCGGTTTTGGGATTGAAGGATGGCAGCCGCTAAACCTGCATTGCTGAGAGGTCCCCCAAGCTCTCGACAGACCCTGAGCCAGTCTTGTAAGCCTTTGTTCTTTCTTGGGGCTATGGCCGCTCGGCACTCCTTTGTGGCTTGCTCATAGATTAGCTGTTCTACCAGAGGCGCGGCTTGCTCTGAATCTCTAAAAATACGCTCTGCTGCCTCTGTCATTCTGGCCACAAAATCTGAGAAGGACTCCTGAGGTCCCTGGACAACTTTTGTTAATTGACCAGTGGTTTCACCTGCTCGGGAGAGCGCCTTCCAGGCCCTAATAGCCGTGGAGGAAACTTGGGCATAAGCTCCCCAATGGTAGTTTGTCTGATCAGCAGAATAAGCTCTCTGACCCGTTAACAAGTCAAAAGTCTAATCTCTCTGCTCTGGAGTCAAAGCAGCTGCGTTTGCTCGGGCCTGCGCTTGTGCAGTTTCATGCCAAAGAGCTCTCCATTTTATATATTTGCCCATACTAGGGAGAGCGGCTTTTACAACCGTTTGTCAGTCGGCAGGAGTTAGTGCCATGCCGGCGAGCCTGTCTAACTGCACCAAGGTAAAATTAGCATTGGTTCCGTATTTACGGACCGACTCGGCGAGTTCTTTAATTTGTAAGTATTCTACCGGAGCGTGGACACGCCCACCCTCGGCTCCTTTAAAGACTGGAAATGCCTGTTGTGTTTTCTTTTGTTCCTCTCTGGGAATGAATGAGTCTGCGCATTGCCTCTCTGCGCATTGTCTCTCTGCGCAGGGCTGACGCACTACGCAGGGCGGGGACTCCGCATAGGGCGGACCTTGAAGCCGACTGCCCTGAGGCCAATCAGCAAACTGGCCTTCGCCAGCCGCTTTTGGCTTTCTTAACTGATTAGCTAGCACTTTACCTGGCTGGTACCCTTTTTTCTCATAATGAGCTGCTTCTTCCTCCCAGTCTGTTTCTTCAGAGGAGAATTCATTATCTGATTCAGAGCTACCAAGAGCTGGCTCCCCGAGCCCATCTAGCGATGAGCACAGGCTCCTTTTCCTAGAGACCTCCGCTAATTGATCTTTCTTCTTTTCCCTTTTTCCTCTTTTTCTTCTAATCTCTCTCCAGGTATTCCTACCTAACCTTAACTTTTCCTCGGGTTCAAGACCCTTGGAAAGGCCTGTATACTTATTTTGTGTACCATATTTTCTCTTTGCTCCTACTCTCTCTCCCCGCTTTACTTCTGATAGATTGTCCTGAATTTCATCTAGAATCCTCCCTGCCTTAACCACTTGATAACATGTGAAAAGGAACAAAAGGGCTTCTAACACTAGAAAAAATTTAAGGCCAAACATTTTCCACTTTACTTCTGATAGACTGTCTTTGAATTTCCTTAGAAAGTTCAAGACCAGACTTACCTCGTAAAGCTGTACTCACTGGTACTCTCGTTCTCCAGCTGAAAAGTTCTGAATTCATACAGTTGAATCCTTCTTAACAGTCTGTTTTACGGGAACCTTTATTACCGCGACCCGCAGTTCTGGTTCTGGAATGAGGGATCTTCCTTGCGCCAGTCCCGAGTTTTTTCTCGTCCCGGAATTTCTCGTCCCGGGTTTCGGCACCAATTGTTATTAAACGCGTTCTCACGCCCGGCCAGGAAGAACACAGCAAACCAGAATCTTCTGCGGCAAAACTTTATTGCTTACATCTTCAGGAGCAAGAGTGTAAGAAGCAAGAGAGCGAGAAAACGAAACCCCGTCCCTATTAAGGAGAATTATCCTTCGCCTAGGACGTGTCACTCCCTGATTGGCTGCAGCCCATCGGCCGAGTTGACGTCACGGGGAAGGCAGAGCACATGGAGTGGAGAACCACCCTCGGCACATGCACAGATTATTTGTTTACCACTTAGAACACAGCTGTCAGCGCCATCTTGTAACGGCGAATGTGGGCGCGGCTCCCAACAACCACCTTCCGATCCTGTGAGCCCTGGAGTCCCTTGTATTTTTACAGATCACAGAGGACACTGTGCGCAGGCATGGCTATAGCCCTCTCAGCAGTGGTGGCCTTTGCAAAGTTGAAGCCACCTTACCTAAGGAAGGGTGTAGAATGCGGGCTGAGTGTGTACATTTCTCCTTACATTGATTTTTCTGCTATTCTGTTCTCAGAGAAGCATCTTCACAGAATGTGCCCCCTTAAGAGTGAAGCCCAGCATGGCTCATCCCCACCTGATTTTCTCCCCCTGGCTTGAACTGAGGCTCCATTGGACACCCATCATGAACAGGAGCAGCCTCTGACTTCTCTGTCTTTGTAAAGGTGATGTCCTGGTGACTGTAAGACAGCTCTCCAGTGTTATTACGCAGCTGGGAAGCAAGCGTGAGAATTGTATTCACGGCCCTTGTGAGATGTTCCCCTCCAGCCATCGAGTGAAATGAGAACTTTCTGTTCTCCCACACGCCCAACAATTCTATTAGACTATTCTTTGGGTTACACCACACTAGCATGTTTCTCTTGCTTCAAGTGTTATTCCCATCTTAGATGATTTGTGTGGCACCCATGAGCTCCTTCTTAGAGTATGTTGAAGGTATGGTTCTAGATACATTTAGAGCAGTTTAAGGGACATTGGCCATGGTGACAGATTCACTCGAATCCCCAGAGAAAGCTGATGTGTGATATCTGTTTTGTTTTGTTTATTTTTTTAATCAAATGTCCTAACCGACTGTATCAGGGAAATACAATCTTATTAACTACATTCCTAGTCTCACTGCTAGTGACACCTCTAATATGATGCTGGGAAACTCAAGTGTCACAATTCACATTGATGAAACACTGTTGTAGCGTCATGTTTCCCTTTTGAACAATTTCTGAAATCTTCAGCTGGAGAAACTAAGGACTGTCCGGGACCCTGAAGGAGTTCAGAAAGATGTGACGTCTTCAGCAGCTGTCACAACTCACAATGCCCTTTTCCCCAGGAAGTACTTCTTTGTGTGTCTGTGCACGCATGCCCACATGTGGATGTGCCCTGAGTACACATAAGTGCTCTTCCATCTCTTTTGACCAGGTCTCTGGTACTGAACATGGGGCTCACTAACCAGCTAGGTCAGCTGGCCAATGAGCTGTGGCGGTCTGCTTATCCGTGTACCCTCATCTCTAGCATCACAGATTTACATGGCCACGCCCACGGCCAGGTAGACGTTAGGCTCCTCTCGCTTTCATGGCAAGCATTTACTTATTACTCACCGAGTCTTTTTCTCAGCCTCAGAACTACATCGTCCTTCACGACAGTCTGCGGATCCTCGTCTCTTTTTTTTTTTCTGTTGTGTGGAAGTCTCACTCATATGCTCACGGGAGACTCAGGATGGTCTCAGTGAGGCTCAGGTTTGATTCAGGAAGTCGTTCGTAGGTCCTAGGAAGTTCCTGAAATTGATCAGACGCACCAAGTTCTCCCTTCCTCAAGCTTAGACACGGCTGAGGCCACCCAGAGGAGCCCAAGCTTCTGAGAAGAGACCCTGGCCTGGAGTTCCTGCAGGCCATACAGAAAGCTGCAGAGTTGCAGCTTCAGTGAACCCCACCCATTCCGGGGTGGTTTCCCTCCCCCCCCTCCTGAACTCATTTTTCACACTCACGCGTAGAACTCCCATAAAACATTTCATTCACCAATTTGGGTGCACATTTGTTGAATGCTGTATAAATTTGAGTGTATATTTGTTGAATGCAGCATATTATAAAATGCTGCCCTTTCTCCCAGTGAGGTGTGTCTGACGATGGAGCAAGATCTAAGTTATAAGATGGTTGACAAGTTTTCTCCTGTGGGCAGGTCTTCAGGGCTGCAGGTTGTGCCTCCAGTGTTCTTTGGCAGATGGGGATGCTTGAGCTGATGGTCGCTACGTAAGGATCAACAGTTTCTGGCTGGTCCTCTCCTTGACTGCATTCTCCTTGGATTCCCCACCCTGAGTGAGCTCTGGCCTGATCATCGCTTTGTAATAGCATGGTCAAGAGAGTTACAGACCACCGTGCATGTACGTCCAAGTTACAGACCTTTATTTTGGCTAGCACCCAGAGACTCTCGGTGACGAAGGCTGGTGATACAGAGCTTATAAAGGCAAAAGACCACAATTTTATCAGCCTTAGACAAGGGTCAGAGTAACCTCACATCATCTATTTTTGGTAGAACATAATTTCCTGCATACAGCATGACAATTTGGATTTATACCTTTCCAGTTATTCTTATGTTTGGTTTGTATAAATGATTATTTTGGTTCATACATCTGGATCAGGGTCAGGGACATGGACAGTCTCCGATGTGTTACCACGGTAAATGTGCTGGGTTCCAGATGAGGTCGTTGAGCAAGCAAACATAATACGGAGTCAGGACGAGGTGCTGTTGACGGAGTCCTCTTAGCTTACCCAGTCTCCCATGTTAGCTGTGGAGCTCTGCAAACCTAGCCACTCTGAGTTTTGGAACTCCAGGCCTGTCATTGGTCAGCTCTGACTTCCCTGGGCCCAGGACTTTCACTACGCTGACTGCTTTTTGAACTGTGCCCTTGCCCTGTCCTGGGCAAGAGTGGGCATGCGCTGCAGCAAAGAAGTGTGGGAAAAGCCGCTGCTGCCTCCAACTGTATCTGGGATTCTGCCAAGTGGGCCGTAGAGGCCCTTAGCTGAAGCCTCAGTCTCACAAGTTGGAGGGAGATCTGGAGAGTCCTTATCCGCTCTGCTGGAGAATTCTTAACAAAACCGCTTTACCCAACCCACATCCTCTGCTGCCATCTAGTGACGGATTCTGGGAAGCACAACATCGTTAAAACTGGAAACCGCTATTGACTATGTATGTCCAAAGCACCGGAATCTCAACTGCTGATCTCAGAACCCTTGAACAGAGTAATGGAAAACGAGGGAGAAAGAGTGATGGGGGTTGGTCTATAGGTACCAAGTTATTATTAGGAGGTATTAAGTTAATGATGCAGATTTCAAAATAGCTAGAATTGGGCTTGAATGTCTTTAACCCAAAGAAAATCATTTTTGTTGTTTTTTTTTTTTTTTTTTTTGTTGTTGTTTTGAGACAGGGTTTCTCTGCCAAAGAAATTCTTGTCTAGTGTGATAAATATGTTATCCTGGCCCAAGGAGCTGAAGGTGTTTGCAGCCCCATGGGAGGAACAACAATATGAACCAGTGCCCCCAGAGCTCCCTGGGACTAAACCACCAATCAAAGAACACATGGTGGGACTCATGGCTCTAGCTGCATATGTAGCAGAGGATGGCTTAGTTGGATATCAATGGGAGGAGAGGCCCCTGGTCCTGTGAAGGTTCTGTGCCCCAGTATAGGGGAATGCCAGGGCCAGGAAGCAGGAGTGGGTGAGTTGGGGAGCAGGGGGAGGGGGAGGGGATAGGGGGATTTTTGGAGGGGAAACTAGGAAAGGGGATAACATTTTTAATGTAAATAAAATATCTAATAAAAAAGAAAAAAACCCAAAAAAATATAAGAGAAGGAAAACTGAAAAAAAAAAGTTATCCTGGACTGATGATAATCATACAATGTCCATGAACATGAATGGACATAAATTTAAACATCCAGTGTCAATCAGGAATGAAATAAGAGTAGAATTCTGTTTAAACTTCTATCACATCTACCAGGACAGTTTTAAAAGGCATTGTAAAAAAAAAAAACAAAAACAAAAAAACAAAACAAAACAAAAAAAAAACTTGGCAGCCCGAGTACACTTGTTTATTTGCATTCTCCCCAGTGGATAAAGCTATTGAGCATTTTCTTAGTGGATTGGCTGTGGTGGTTTGAGTAAGAATGGCCCCCATGGGCTCGTAGGTTTGAATATGTGGCCTCCAATTGGTAGACGTGTTGGAGAGGATTGGGAAGTACAGCCTTCTTGGAGGAGTTGAGTCACAGGGGTAGGGGCACTGAGATCCCAACAGATTCCTGCCGTCTCCTTGCTCTGCGTCCTGTTCGTGGTTTGACACGCAAGCTCTCACGGTTCCTGTCATCGTGCCATTGTTTTGCCATCATGGACTCTACCCCTCTGGAACCACACCTCCAGATAACACTTGTAAGTTGCCACGACCATGATGTTTTAACACAGCTATCGTAGAGTCACGAATACACTGACTGTATACACTTTGTCATCGAATGGTGTCTGCTCCATTCCTTTGCCCCGTCATTCACGGAAATGTTTGCTTGTTGGTTTTTTTTTTTTTTTATATATATATAATCTTTACATGTTACAAACCAATCCTGTCAGGAGACGACACAGCAAAGGTCTTCTGCCACTCTGTCGACTGTCTCTTCAGCCTGCTGCTCTGCATCATGGGAGCCACCTTTTGATTTGATGCCACCTCCCTTTTCGGTGACTGGCTTTCCGAGCTACTGCAATTCTCTTCAGAAACTGGCTGTCTGCCTCCATTTGAAGATCCCCTGATCATCTCTAGTGTTTTCACATTCTCATGCCATACACTAAGGTTGTTGTTCCATTTTGTTTTTTATTTGATTGTTTTTGTTTTTAATCAGAACGAGACACAAGGACAGATCATTTCTCTGCATGTGGAGCTCCAGGCTTCTCCAGGCTTCTCCACACTGTTGGAAAGCTACCTTTTCTCCAAAGTCCATCTTTGTCTCCTTTGTTGGAACTCGGGCAGCTGTGGCTGTGTGGGTTTATTTCTGGGTCTTTTACTGCAACCACACAGCTCCGTGTATCTGCCTTTGTGACAGTACCATGTATCAGTTTGTTGTTTTAACTTGGGCTCTTGTACTGGAGTTTCAAACTGAGTTGTATTCCTACTGTCAGCACAAGGTTCAATGTTGCTTTGCCTCACAAGCCTTGCCTTGTCCCTGATCTTAGTGCAATTGCTCTAAGTTTCTCTCCACATAATTTGATGTTGGATATGGACTTGCTGTATATTGCCTTTACTGTGTTTAGGTGTGTGCCTTGTGTCAATTCACGACTCTTAACATGAAGGGGTGTTGGATTTTGTCAAAGGCTTTTTCAGCATCTAATGAGATGATTCTGTGGCCTTGCTGTAGCAGGATAGCTGGGCTCTGGTGGTGACCTATCGCCCTGGCTCTTGTTGCTTGTGTTCCTATGCTGTCCTTTAGGTATCTGGTTTTCTCTGGTGTTGGTTGGATGATCCTAATGCCAGCAGGACTTCTCAGGAAGGCAGGGGGAGCCCTGGACCAGACAATGGAGGTCAGGGGACCCAATTCTGCTGGATGTGCCTCAGGAAAAGGATTGGTGGGACAATGTTCCAAGCTGGTTGTGCTTGCACCACCCAGCGCTCTGAAGGCATCCATGGAGAAGGAAGATGCTCTTGGGGTCCCCCAAGGCTCCTTGAGATGGCAGAGTGAGCCTAGAGCCAGACAATGGAAGTCAGGGGTCCTTCTCTTTTCATTTGGTAAGATGACATATTCTAGGTATTTTACATCAATGCATACATTTTGTAATTAGTTCGTCAATTTCTACCAAGATCCTACTAATGCTACAATTAGGACTGTATTGAATTTATAGATGTTGTTATGAGTAATTGATATCTTGCCATTTGTCTTTCATTCCCAAATATGGCACAATCTACATGTATTTTGTATTTTAACTTCCAAAGAAACAGCTTTGAAATATATTATGTTAAAACTATTTAAAAGTATTTTATTGTTTCATGCTATTGTAAAAAGGAAGTTTTAAAAATTTATTCTCTATGTGCTTTCTGCAAATATAAAAATTGATCTCATATAATGATCAATATGTCATGACTGCTGAATTATTAGAATGAAGATGTATGATGATTTCCTTTATCAACAACATAAACAAATACATTGCAAATAAGCCATTTCACTTTTACTGAATTCTGAGCCCAGGGCTTCACTTGTGCTAGGCAGGATGGTGTGTGTTTCTGCTGACATCCCACACCTTTGACTTCCTAACCTTTGTGTTCTATGACATCTGGTGTGTATGTGTGCATGTGCCTGGGTAGTACTATCTGATGTGTACATGTGCACTGTCTGTGTGGTGCTGTTTGCTGTGTATATGTGCATATGCATGTGTGTGGTAGTGTCTGGTGTGTACATGTGTGTGGTGCTGTCTGGTGTGTACATGTGCATGTGTGTTGTGCTGTCTGGTGTGTACATGTGTGGTGCTGTCTGGTGTGTACATGTGCATTGTGTGTGTGGTGCTGTCTGGTGTGCACATATGCATGTGTATGGTAGTGTCTGGTGTGTAAATTTGCATTGTGTGTGTGGTGCTATCTGGTGTGTACATGTGCATGTGTGGTGGTGTCTGGTGTGTACATGTGCATTGTGTGTGGTGCTGTCTGGTGTGTACATGTGCATGTGTATGGTGGTGTCTGGTGTGTACATGTGCATGTGTGTGGTGGTGTCTGGTGTGTACATGTGCATGTGTGTGGTGGTGTCTGGTGTGTACATATGCATGCCTGTGTGTGGTGGTGTCTGATGTATACATGCGCATTGTGTGAGTGGTGGTGTGTGGTGTGTACATGTGCATGTGTGGTGGTGTCTGGTGTGCACATATGCATGTGGCAGTATCTAGTGTATACATGTACGTGTGTGTGGTGGTGTCTGGTGTGTACATGTGCATGTGTGGTGGTGTCTGGTGTGCACATATGCATGTGTGGTAGTGTCTGGTGTGTACATGTGCATTGTGTGTGTGGTGCTGTCTGGTGTGTACATGTGCATGTGTGTGGTGGTGTCTGGTGTGTACATGTACATGTGTGTGGTAGTGTTTGGTGTGTACATGTGTGTGGTGGTATCTGGTGTATACATGTACATGTGTGTGGTGGTGTCTGGTATGTACATATGCATGTGTGTGTGTGAGTGTGGTGCTTTGCAGCTTTCCATGTTGTTGCTGGGGATCTAGACTCAAGCCCACACATGTGCTTAGCACATACTTTACTTGTTGAGCCCTAGCTCTCCTCCTTTTCACTTTGATCGTTTTTGCCTTTTGCATAGGACATGTAGTTAAACATAGGATTCTTTTTTTAAAAAAGGACATTAACTAAACTTTATCAAAATATTTTCTGTATACATATGCAAAAGATGACTTTATTATACATGACTAAAATCCTGCCAGGCAAGAGCTAACCCAAGCAAAGTTTTAAAATAGCTGGTGCTAGACCCACGATCTCCCACCCACATCATCCTTCTCTACAATGATGGCTACGAGCTTTTATGAATGCCACTGTCTGTGTTGTGACAGGGACACGCCTCTCATGTTTAAAACTCTTGTTCTTCTACCAAAACCACTGTGCAAGCAGATGTAATTAGTTTGATAAGAGTAATTTTAGTTTTGTCTCTTTTACTTTTATGGATAAAAGTCAGTGCCCACATCCTATTTAGTAAGAACCAATGGAACAAAGACTCAGTATTCTTATCTTGAAGAGAAAACACACAGTACTGGCATTTCCACGGATGTCGGGTTTTTTTTTTTTCTAAATAAATTACAAAGATAGGATATGCCGAAAAGATGGTATTTTCAAATGAGATAAGTTTGTAAAACGGTAACGCATTTGAAAGAAACACTTTTAATCTTATGTCATATTACTTTTTATTAAGTGGCATATTTATGGAAAATAGTTGAAAATGCCTGTCAAGAGGAGGAGTCAAGCCCCTCATACGCAGTCTTGCCAGGCAAGTCAGACATACACGTGAAAAATCATTAAAACGCACTTGCTAGAGAGAGAGAGAGAGAGAGAGAGGAAGACATCTTTGTCTCCTCAGTCTTCAGTCAGATGAAATCCATGGAGAGCAGTGGGAAACACTGCCAGAAAGGATGAACCCCAGTTCCCAGCAACTCGTGTCCCCCGCATGGTTAGAAACAGGAGCAGCCCGTGGGACACACACAGACTCCCCCAGAGCACACAGCAGGGCACATTCCCGTGGTATGTTTGTTCCCATGCTTACACTAGAACTCATTTACAGCATGAATGACGTAGGATCACAACACACACTGAAAGCTAACGGCAGTGACTAGAGTCAGACAAACAAACGAACAAACAAAAGGGAAAGTCCACTGGATTCTTTTCCTCCAGAAAGGCTGGTGAGGTAGTTTATAGTGCACACACACATTGTAAGGAATCGCTTTTCCAGTTCATCTAAGCACTGGCGAGAAGAATCGTGTCCTAGCTGAACTCGCAGGAAGAAAGGTGGGGGAACCAAGGCAGTTGTAGGAGTCTTCCTGACTGTGTGTCTCCCAAGTCATTTCCTTTAATACTTTCCTGAATGACATTATGTATTTGACTACTTATGTATCAAGAGCACTTGATGGTACAGGTGAGACACTAGAAACAAAGTCTTTTACCATGCATGTATCTGGCCTCTCTTTTGTGGGCAAATCCATTGTAACAGTCTGGCTTCTTAGCTTTTGCAAAACAAGTCTTAAAAAGGCCAAAGTTCTTTCGACACTTAGGTGACAGGCATTTTAGATTTAATTCAAATTTTATCCTTCAAGAATAAGATTAAGAGAAGAAACCCCTTAACCACAGAACTATTTGTTTGCATGTTTACTCAAACTTCTCTAGTCATTTAATTGTGTGACCAGGAACAAAAAGGCATAGCCGATACTGACCTGGATATGGGCATTATCTTTCACGTGACACAGTTATTTGAAAGTGGTCACCGTCCTGGGTAGACTTAAATGATTAATTACAACTTACTGCTAAGGCTTTTCACCTGAAGCGACACAGAAAGTGGGCAGGAAATGCTGAGCCTGGTGTGGCACTACCTGCCATCTACCGGCCACGTCTCAAGACTTGTGACTAATGCTGGTGCATAGGTTCTACTGTGTTTCCAGCCAAATGGAATGGAAACTCTTGGAAAGAGTGCATCTTACATATAAATACTACAGAACTGGACGATCCTAAGGCAAAGCAACGCAGGAGTAACCCCAAGCATTTACGGAAGCATGGCAACACTCTAGAAGGACGGCTTCCATGCATGGGCAGGGATACCTGCCTGTGATTTTCTCACTCACCGCTTGCATGGCAAGATGATAATGTGCTTGGTGAACACGCTCACTGGCCCACTGGGCAATCTAGAAACCGGTCAAGCACAGGGACACACAGAAACCCCCGAAGTACATGTTTGGTTGCTAGTGGGTTCTTAAACGGGAGAAAATAGAAATTCATAAATAGGTCAAACAAACTGGTTTTTTTTTTGGGGGGGGGAGGGTTTCTAGAAAAGTGCAACAAACTCCTGAATGAAGGTCAGAAATAAGATGATCTGCCCGTCAGATGTCAAGAGTGCCTGGCTCCTTCCACAATAAGATGATCTGACTGTGGGAGTGAAGGATGCTTTGTTTCAGTA